>NW_007578086.1:19404-48556 GCF_000690725.1 Stegastes partitus | reverse complement strand
CTCACTCACTCACACACTCACTCACTCACTCACTCACTCACTCACTCACTCACTCACTCACTCACTCACTCACTCACTCACTCACTCACTCACTCACAAGCACACATGCATACACTAACACAAATATATTCAAATGAATTCGAATTTCACAGTTGCCAAAATATCTTGTGTTTGATATTGTTATTTTGCCCACTGTATTATTAACAATAAGGGTAGGCATGCAGTTGAGTCAACACCTCTTTAAAACAGTTTTTCTATTATTTGACTGTCAGAGCTTCATAAACAGATTTATCTTGTCACTGGCCACCTTCTTCCAGACTTCACTGAGGTTCACTGAGATGAACATTTATCTTCAAATAGTCCTGTCTTCATATTGAAGACATCTTTAAATGAACATTTACTACAATTAATTTGGTTTGTTAATATTTTAATATTTTATCATGTTTAAGATAATAAGGTCTGGATATATAATATTTAAATATTTGTTATTAAGGAAAGAAGAAATATTTATTACTCCAAATAAATTACTCCCCTTCCTGCTTTCTCTATCTGACATGCTGGACACTGTATATCAGTTATTCACTGAATACAATCTATGTATTTATTTACATTTAAAACAGTGCATTATCATTAGCTGATGATGATTTTATGGCCATTACAAATCATTCTGGATGTAAAGGGGTTATTTATCCTCTTATATATATATATATATATATATATATACACATATATATCACTTGAAAGTGATTTATTTTATCATTTTGATGTTAATGTCCTATTATTTTACTTCAACACATAATTGTGAAAATAAAAATTGAAATACATTTTTTCCCTGCCCAATTCCTAATATATTCATGTAATATAGTAACTTATGTATATATATCCCCATGACAAGAAAAGCTACATAAGTCATAGTGGAAAGAAGAATAAATCCAAAAAGAAGAGCAGAAATAATAAGACAGCATCTATATGAAGTGTATTTGGCATCTGCTGGTAAGCTTGATGCTTGCAGGGAGTGAAAGGAGATTATGTTAAAGCCTAAATGAGGCTTTTACATTTTTTTAAATCCTGCAGGCATAATCTAATCTTATCCATCTCAATCCAATTTTTAATGCTGGCTACACATTGGATTAAAGTAGTGCAGTTTGCTTTGTAGGCCATTTGACAGCAAGCAGCATCTGTTGCTAATGGAAGATGTGCAGGTTAAGAGGAAAGGTCAAGCTGTCACAGGTCTCATGTTTACAGTGGTAGATCTGCTGGGTGTGTTTAGATTTATATATAATGCTGAACATGGGAACATGACACTGGTATGCCAAATCAGCTTGTTTAAACAATGAAATAACTATGAGATTATAAAATAAAAAAAGCAGGTAAACAAGTATAAAACCCTTACATTATTTCTGTTTTACAATTTATAGAATAAGTTGGAGTGGAAACATGAGGGGAGAATTAATGATCTGTGTGCAATTAAATCAGATGAATATACTTTCCCTCCTATTTGGTGCAAACATATCTTACAAAATAGATTTTAGCAGTTCATTTTTTCGTGGTTTCTATAAACTAGCCTGGGGGAAACTTTGATTCATGACCTCAGGGACTAGGGTACCAGGTCATCTTGTTCAGGTCAGATTTCTTTGGAACAGATGGCTTCCCTCTTGTAACTGCTGAGTTTCGCCGTGTAGATGAAACAGGATTAAAGCTATACTGATTTTAATCTGGTGCTAAAAGAGAAAGACAAAATATCCACCCCACAACATGACACAGAACACACTCCTGCTGATGCAGACTACACATTGCCTACACGAAGGTTTCTTTGTCTCTGTACAACAGGGGCTAAGTATATCTGAGCATGGTACTTTTAAATCTTTCAAGTAAAAGCATTGTTTAGGTCTCTTAGTATGCTTACAAGAAAAGATAACTGAACAGTCTAAGGTTATCTGGCATTTAAATTTCTTGTTTTTTGCCATCCTTCCCTGTGCCCCCAGGGAAACCTTCCTACTCTACATCACTCTGCTCACTCTTCTGCAAACACAGACATCTCCACAAGCATGACAATTGCAAAGGTAGATTGATATTCATTTCTTTGCATTGTATGTAACCAGCATCTCAAAACTGCAAAAAAATATTTATAGAATCAAAACTAGTGCTAGTCAGTGTAAACGGCTTGTATTGGTTGAAATATCCTTTTACATTCAAATGCTGAGCTCACCTTGTGTCACGTGTAACTAAAAGATAATGGGACATCTACTGTGGCTGTATGTTAAACAGATGCAACTGCCTGTTCATCATTGAGCTAACTATTACAATGCTCTCTAGTCAGTCATCATAAAATAATAAAACAATTAAATGTCTCGATGTAGGATCCTTGCTGTGCACTGAAATGTTGAATTTACAGCTAATGTTGGATTTAAATATATTTTGTCAAATTTGCCCATCATAAAAAAAAACTCAGGAATATGCAAGTATTCAAACTGTTTATGTGGTGTTTGTTTTTTGTGTTTATTCACACTAAAAAGTCCTCCAAGCTAAATGTTGTTTTAAATTTAGCTGGGGCAGTTGTTTCAATATTATTAAAGACTGTGATGAGGATCAAATGTTTTTAACACCACTGTTGTCAGATTTCAGAATGATAAGTACAGAACATTGAACACATTGTCTCATCACTTTTACTCCATACTAACTGTGAATGAATTATAACCTTAAGTTCATTCGGGTGTTAGACACTCTGTGTGGCTGTCATGAATTAATGGTACTATGTGACGTGCTCACAGCGTGTTAAAAGTCCTGAGCCCATTAACCATTAAAGCTGGGAACAGATCATTCTCAATGACCTGGTCAGCTTGTGGGTCATGCTAGAAATGTTTATATAAGCTGTTTGAATAATGATATGGGGACATGGTGGCAGATAGCGAGAGTGAACAAATATTTGATAAAGGACAAGCTTGTGTTTGTCGGGATGCCATTAAGCCAGTAGGTTGCATAGCACCTTCAGTTAAATGCATTCGTCCCACAGTTCAGTCATTAATTTGAGTGTAAAACATGTCAAGAAATAGGCACAAAAGGGAAAAGGCAGCAGATACAATCACATAGAACACTTGACAGGACAGTACTATTGCATCATGCTAATTTATCTTTTTCCATCAGCTACTTAAGAAAGTGAAAAAGTATTATATTCTAGACTCATTACACATAATGTTAATAATTAATTTGGACGATTATGGCTTATATCTGATTAAATAAATAAATAAATAAATAAATAAATAAATAAGTAAGTAAGTAAATGAGAAAGAAATCCAGTATCTCAAAATATTAGAGCTTGTCATTTCAAGTTTGAGTAAATTACTATTCAAACAGTAAAGATCCCGTGCATCTCTTGGTCTAGTTCAGTACACACAACCACAATCATGGGGAAGACTGCTGACTTGAATACTGTCCAGAAGAAGTTCATGGACAACCTTCACAAGGACGGTAGGCTATAGAAGGTCATTGCTGAAAAGACTGGCTGTTGGCAGAGTGCCAGGGAAAAGTGTGGTTGGAAAATGTGCACAACCAACAGGGATGACAGCAGTCTTGAGAGGACTGTAAAGAAGTCTCGATTCTAGAACTTGGAAGAGCTTCATCAGCAGTGGACTAATGCTGGTGTCAGCGCATCAAGAGCCACCAAGCATCGACGTCTCCAGGAAAGAGGCTACAACTGTTGCATTCCTGATATCAAGCCACTCCTGAACCAGACATCAGAAGGATCTTGCCTGGGAGAAGGACAAAAATAACTGGACTGTTGCTCAGTGGTCCAAAGTCCTCTTTTCAGATGAAAGTAAGTTTTTCATTTCATCTCCAGTCAAGTCCTCCAGTCTGGATGAAGTGTGGAGAGGCACAGAATCTGAGGTGTTTCACGTCCAGTGTGAAGTTTCTGCAGTCTGTGATGAGTTGTGATGTTCTGTCATCTGTCGGTGTTGGTCCACTGTGTTTTATCAAGTCCAAAGTCAACACAACATCTACCAGGAGAATCTAAAGCACTTACAGTTCCATCTGCTGACAAGCTTCAGGGAGATGCTGATCTCCTTTTCCAGCAGAACTTTGCACCTGCCCACAGCGACAAAACTACGACCAAGTGGTTTGCTGACCATGATATTACTGTGTTTGATTGGCCCGCCGACTCACCTGACCTAAACCCAACAGAACTCCATATCGGGTATTGTCAAGACAAAGATGAGGAACATCAGATGTACCAAATACAGATGAGCAGAAGGTCACTATCAAAGCAACCTGGACTTTTAATAACACCTCAGCAGTGCCACAGGCCGATCACCTCCATGCCACACTGCATTGATGCAGAAATTCATAGTAAAGGAGCCCCAAACAAGTTCTGAGTGTATAAATGAACATAGTTTCCAGAAGTTGCACATTTTTGTATTGTAAATCCCTTTTTAAAATGATCTTAGGAAAAGTTCTAATATAATTTGAAATACTGGGTTTCTGATTTTCATAATCTATAAGCTTAATATATATAAAAAAATACTTAAAATATTCTACTTTACATGTCATGAGTCTCAAAATATAAAAAATTCACTTTCTTAAATAACTGATGGAAAAAAAACAACTTTTTCATAATTTTCTAATTTTTGAGATGTACTATCATGGCCATCTTAATAAAACAGTGCTTACAAAAGGTTTCACTATTACAAAACTAAAAGAGACAAAGGAAGTTAGTAATGGTATTCAAGTGATTGTTCAGCCTCTAAAGAAGGACATACTACATATACAAGCTGACAGCTGACAATTATGTTATTAATGCTTACAGGACAGGATGCAGAGCTAACAGTGCTACTGAAGAGAGTGGGCAGGAGGTTGAGATTCATGGCAACTATAAGAGGAATATTTGCAAAGACTGGGTCTAGTGACTTATGCCTTTTCTCTTCATTGGTACAATGACAATACAAAACAATCAAGGAATTTGCGTGTGATTTAAAAATCAAGAGTCTGAATGCTGATCAGACACCAAAACAACGCAGTCTAGCTGCTATTGGACAAAACTTTACAAGTCAGGAAAATTATCACGCTATGAACATAATTTCCCCTGTGTTATACTAATTGCAAACTAAACAGCAGAGCTCATGTTACCAAGGAACATTCACACTTATAACAATATCGCGCAAGTTTCTCTGAATTTATTTCTGGATTTTGCCAAAACAATAGCACCTACTGATGCCTGGTTTGCTGCCCACTGCTGGCTGTGTGTCATATTTTTTCCTTTGCACTTGCAGCATCACACAAGAACAAAATCGATAAGTGGTACTTTAAGTTGAGAGTGATTGGTGATTTTCATGTGCCTCAGCAGTACTAACTTAGTAAACACTGCATCAGTCAAGAGATGATGGTAAATAAATGCTCTTTTTGCTGTTCCTCTACACTTCCGACAAGTCATTTGTCACACACAGATTCTAGGCTTATACAATAGAATTACTTGTATGAAATCTTCTCTAGTTGGATCTTGAGCTCCAACAAAACTGCCAGAGTTGGGGAGGTAAACTTTTAACTAGTTCAGATAAACATTGACCTTCTTACTGTACATTAAAAGGGTCAGTTCTCCCCTCTTTGTACAATACCTCTAATGGTATCTCACCGTCCAGAAACCTTTACATTTATTTATCTCATTGAAGAGCAGTCTTCTAAATTTTGCTTTCATCTCGACTCTGTGATTCCCCAACAAACTGTTTAAATAGAGTTTCTATCTGTATCTTCTGTATCCTTTTATACAGTTCTTACAGAGCCTTGCCTTTAAGGTAGCACTTCCCTAAAGGTAAAAGACAGGAAACAACAGTCTTTGCTCAGCTATAAATACCAGTGATTATCCAAAGGACAGTAAGGTGATTTGCTGCACATTTGTTATGCCAGATAGATAAATAAAAAGAGTCTGCCTGTGTGAAAACAAATTAGCATTTGTCCAGGGCTTAATCATCACAACTTATTCTCTATGTTATAATAAAAAGAGCTTATAGTGAATAAAACATTTTTTGGTTCCAATTCATGTTTGCTCTTCACACATACTTAAAATTCTCTGTGTGAGGATGATCATCACCATATCTATCACCATGTCCATCAACAATCTGCATGAGATCAAATGTGGACAGACCCTTAGGGAGTCTGTCATCTGCCATTCACCTGCTGATAATAATATGACTCCATCAGTCCATGATTTAAAAATCCTCTGGATTATGGATGAGTGTCATGAAGACAACTCCAGCAGCCAGGTGGCCCCTGTACCATTCAGTGTGTCTATGGAATATCCTCCTAAAAATTGAGATTATGCCTACAAGAGATTTGTCTCTTTTTGTAAAAATGAGGCCTGTAAGAGCCTTCATTTGTGGCTTCCTGTGCAGAACCATGGGCAAGCAGAAATAGCTACTCCACTCAAAGCTAATAAGGAGTGATGACTCTGTGCTGATGAAAGGCCCCAATCTTAGCAACGGCCTACTTATGGTCCCAATGATATTCGGAAGAAAACCACTAATATCCAACAAATTGTTATTGCTTTGCTGTGAGTGAGGACCAACGGCATTTTCACTGCTGTTTATGGTGCTACAATAATGAAGCAGATTTTTCATCATAAACCACAGAATTTCCGTGCATGTCTGTGGTAACAGCATGCAATTTCCATATGTAGCTTTTAGAGAACTGCCAGGAAACCTATAAGGTGAGCTGGGATGAGGGTGTAAAGTTGAGTGGTTGAAGTTGGGCATACTGAAGACACACACACACACACACACACACACACACACACACACACACACACACACACACAAAGGACAAACATGGAAACAAAAAGAAACACTAGGAGAAGAAAACAGAAACAATAAGGATGAGCGGAAGGCACAGCGGGACTATGACAGTGACGGTTGCCCCCTCTCAACAGGAGCCTGGTTTTAGCAGGGACACATGGAATGTTAAATGAATTATCATCGTCCAAGGTGACTAGAAAGTTGACAGGTTTAGAACTCAAGTCAACAAGAAATGGCCTGGTGTGGTGAGGAGATTGTTTCCTGGATTCAGTCTTTCATGGCATATTTGTTAAAGGACGTCAAATTTTCTGACCTTGATTGTATGCTGGGCCCAAGTGTGGTGATGGCCACCAAGATGGTGATTGTGGGAGGCTGAGCGGAGCAGGATAGCATGGATGTCTATACAAACACATTTGCAATTGGATAGAAGGGATAGCTTGGTCACTTTCTTGGTAGGGAACCAAATTGAGCTGATAACTCAGAGAGGCAAACATGTGGCTGCACTGGTCAGTGATATATTGGTGTATAAATCCATGATGATGGATGGGAGGCAGCCATAGAGAGCAAGAACAATGAAGCCTCCTTATTGACTGTTCGTCTGTGAATGGAACCTTGAGGCCAGACTCAAAGTTGCCCCTAGTTCCAGGAGAAGGCCCTGCACAAATGCAAGATGAACTGTGGTCCCTGATCTGAGATGATATCCAGTGATGCCATACAGGAGAGACATATGATGTGTCATAAGCTCAGCAGTTTCTCAGGCTTTGGGAGATTTTGGAGAGCCACAAATGGGAACGGGGTGGGTTTTTTGCAAAGCAAAGCAGTTTCCTGTCTTCTAAATCGTAATGGTGCTTGATTGGGGTAAGATATCAAGAATATGATGATATGAGAAAATAAACCTGAATATTAAGAGAGAACAGCCCTCATACCAGTGTCTAAAGGGTCGTGATCAACAACAAACTTTCAGGAAGAATCAGGTTAGGCTAGAATAGGGACAGAAGTGAAGAGACTCTTGAGCTTGGAGACGGTTTATTCTGCACTGGGGGTCTAGGAGAAGCAAGTGGTTTAAGATCTAAGACGGGTGAGGGGAAGCACCATCTTAGTCCCTGATAAAGCAGAAGTAAAAATTTGTGTAGTATATCAGTCACAAGGGCTTGGGGTACTCCAGGGGTGTTAGTGAGGCCAAATAGCATTAACAAGTACTCAAAGTGTTTCAGTGGTATGTTGAAAAGCATCCTCTTCATCCCCCTTTCTCAGTCTGATGACGTGATTAGCATTCTGGCGGTCCAGTTTTGTGAAAATAGTGGCACCTTGCAGGAGTTTAAAAGCAGAGTCAATTGACAGCTGACAGTATTTGTTCTCGACGGCTATATTATTCTGTCATCAGTAATCTATACAGGGACATGGGGATTGATCTTTCTTAGAATAAATGCAAAAATAACACTAGCTGTGGAAGAGGAAGGTTTAATAATGGCTACAGTCCAGTAACCATGACATGTTTCTTCATAGCCTCTCTTGCAGGGTGAGACAGATTGTAGAGTCTTCTTGAAAGGAATTCTATTGTGCAAAAGCATGTAGGCAGTGTTGAGGTAAAGAGAGGGTCTCCCAAATGATGATGCCTATGTGGTACCATGATTAGGTGGTACCCTTGTGTTAAGACAACAATGTTTTCTATTAGAGACTGCTACAGCAAGCTATTTTCCTGGCAGATCAATTGATTTTGGCTCTATGGAGTTTCAACCAAATCTGACTCAGATCCAGGAGAGAGTTATGGGATGAAATAATGTTGAGCTCCTGTTTTCAGTTTTTCAAGCTGCTGAATAACAGAATTGTAGCTCTACAGTGTGGTGGTCCAGGCTCTTGGGCTAAGCCCCAAAACAAAAAATTATCATACACACCTAAATCTTTCTTAGCTGAGAGTCAAAAGGAGAGGCAATTGACATAGAGAGTAGCCTGAATTTGCATTTTGGGTTTAGAAAGTGCAGAGGAAGATTCTCGCTCCCCAATACCCCCACCCTCACTCGTGAGTCTGGTATTTTGGTTAGACAAGACAGACAGTAAAGAAATAGCCAGACTATGCACAGTCAAGGCGCTTATCCTCTCTTATCCTGCAGAGACACCCAGTGGGTTAGAGATCATCCCGAACTAACTGCATAGGCTTCTCATCCGCAATAGGATGAGTTGGAGGATCCTCAGGAGGCCACAGAGGGAGACAAAACTTTTGCTCTCCCAAGAAGGGGTGGTAAACAATGAGAAGTGGAAGGAGGGAGTGGTGGTTGTCCAGCCTGATGGCTAAAAGGACAGGAGAATCAAGATTAGCAGATTGAACACAAGAGGCTAATTCATCTTTTAAATGTTTGCTGAATCCATTCATGAATGTCCCTTGTACAGCTTCATCATTTCCTCTGGAATTGGCTGCTAGTGTTCTAAACTTGAAAGAAAACTCTGCCACATTCTGATTTTCTAGCAAAGCCCCTGTAGTTACTAGGCTTCCCACAAATGTCTGGGTGGTTGTAAACCTTCCTTAATTCAGAAAAAAATAAAAATAAAAAATTGACATTAGCAAGTGTGTGAGAGGAGTAATGAAGACAAGCTGGGCTACACTGCAGAGGCTGGAGTAGCAACTTGATTATTTAATTGAGTAATCTGATTTACCATGGCCTAATAACTGTTAGAGACAGTTGTAGGAATTGTGATTTATCAGAAGAATCCCTTGACTTGCAATGGCATTCCAAATCGCTGGTGGTTGGATCTTGGTCCCTGTCCGATGAGTCAATATTTGCCAGCATCAGAAGGCCTTTGACAAGAGCAGGAAGCAGTTTTATTTTGCACATGTAACTGAAGAGTCACAGATTTGGGGAGTGAAGCTGAAGTGTTTCAAGTGAGTGTAGGAAAGACAGGCAGGACAAACAGAGTGGAGCTGGCAGAGCAGTGTGGAGTGAAGCAGATGAGGTAAGCTGGGCTAAAACTGGAAAACTGAGTGGCTGAACACTGTGAGCTTGACAAACAAGCTGCAGACACAAGGATAATTCTAGGCCCATGCAAGACTGGAGGCATATATACAGTTTATAAGCTATTCTTGGGAGAAAAATTGCCAGCAGGAGTTCAGCAAAATGCCATGTCCAGACAATGACACACACACACACACACACACACACACACACACACGACAAACAAGGAAACAACAGAGGAGACACTAGGGTTGAGAAGAAGGTACAGCCACCACTATAACACTCCAGTGTAGTCTTAGGGTCTCCGGACCTTGCAACAGTCACAATACTGTTTTTCTTGACTGTAGAAAAGAAGCCACTCACCCAAAAGTGACTTGTACCAACAGAGAACAAATAATAGGATCTTTACAGGTTAGCTGCTCCTAGCTCCACATACAAAGCAGGCCATTCTTACAGCACCGTTTCATCTGACAGGATATTGTATAAGGACCTGTGCATATTGTCAGATGCATCTGTCAGTGCTGATGCTGCAGTCGCACACCTCAGGGTGACTACTGAAAACGAAAACGTAGAGGTAGGGTTTTTCTTTGGAAAACTGAAGTAATTACTCAAACTGAGACTAGGATTGTAAAAAGCAGTTCTTGTTGTTGATACTGTATCACTAATGGTAAAAGAGATGGAGTGATCAGATTAACCTGACAGCAACCTCTACTTTACACATAAAGTTTTGCTAGATTACACCAATGCCCAGTTAAGATAGTTCTATATGTATGACAACAAAAAAAGAAAGTTTGTTTCCATAGAAAACACAACAGCTAGCCATGGGACATGGTGTCTGGTAGTAGCTCTACTCAGGACCTCCACTTGACTCTCAGATTTAATTACAAGATATACCTTTTGTATTGCTTAACCCAAGAGACTTTTGAGGTAATCAATCCAGATTTGGATCATAAAGTTCATTCTCAAGCAACTACCACTACACTGGCCTACACTAAGATGAGTCCTATATTATTTGAGGGATGTTTGGCACATCTGTTGCTGAAGCCCAAGCATGGTATAGAAAAGCAGAGGTGCTCATCATAAGCAACTCTGATGGAGTGACCAGCATCAGCACTACTCCAGTGACTGTAGGACTTGCTGGATGTCTGGGTCATAAACATAGTGAGGCAAGTAAATGGGTAATCCCGAGTTAATGAAATGCCTATCACAGAATGTAGATGTTGTTTCTTTCTCAAAGTCACACCAATGATAAATGAAGACAATGGTAAGCCTTTAGAAATGCAGTTTTTTTTCATTCTCTCACCAAGCTGTATTCCCTCTAAAGTTACAAATGGCTGACCTTTCAAAATTGCTGTGTTTAAGCCTGTGCTTTTTAGCCTTCTGTAAATGTCACATAATGTTATTGGGCTCTGGCAGCACAGGATCATTAATCTTTCCTGTGCAGGCTGGCTGAGGGAAATACGGTGGGTAGAGCAGCTATATCACTAAGTAGGGACATCAGAGCAGAAGTGTAAACATCATTTAGACACTGCAGTTTTTCTGCTCAAATGGGTTTGATGTTGATGAAGAGAGACCTTCTTTTCAAAGTGCAGTGATGCACAGTGTTTGATCAATGCTGCAAGGAAGGTTAGCAGTTATTCCACCATTGGAATAGGTGGAAAAAGTGTAATCCTCCTTTTCCACAAAGATAAAGATCAAAGTTATCTTCTGTGCTCCATTTTTCCACTCCAGCAGATAATGCAGCAGGTAATGTATATGCTGAAAAGGTTCTATAACTTAGCAGCATTGGTTTCTATCTTAAAATTTCTTGCTGCAGTCAGAAAATCATGAGATATCATCCAAATTAATGTTCAGCAGCTTGTTGTTACATCAACTCACATTGTCCTGCATAGTTTTCTCTGGTTAATATTCTACTGCACTTTTTTGATCACCAACAAACACAGTTTATGCCACACTACTTTTTTTTTTTTTTTTTTTTAAATATACATTGAGTTTGTGCTTTTTGAGTGATTCATTTTAAAGACAGTTCCATATAAAAACTCAATTTCAGAAATAATTCGATGATTTGTTTAGACATTTCTAGAAAATATTATAGTGCATGGAGGCTCACTCAGATCTATTGTACTTCTAACCATTTATAACTCATCAAATACTTACCCTGGCTGATTGATTTCAATTTAATGATTATGAACTCATCTAAAAGACATCACAGTCCTTATCAGTAGTTACAGAAATCGTGTTTATCTTTTTTCTGAAAAATACTTGTCTTTTTATCTTATGAAACAGAGGCATTGGTATTTGTTACCTAGGGACCATATCCACAACAACTTTAATAGAAATACAGCAATCAAGTGTAAATCCAATGAATATTTTGCCCTTGTGGCATTTAAAACAAAAGGATGCAGGTCATTAAAACCATTAGACATCATCCTCTGGGGACCATTACTGTACAGTATGTGCCACATTTAATTTCAATCTGTCCACTAGTTGTTAAGATTTCTTGCACTGGTGTATGTTTAATTCATGCAGCAAAGGGTTTTTTTTTTTTTTTTGGCTTGTACCTTAATGTAACTTAACATTAACCACGGTGTATTGATATCATTAAACAGATTCACGTTTGAGCAGCAATTTTTAAAGGTTTAGGACAAAATAATACATTTAATAAATGATTATTTTTCTGTTTTATGGTCCCTTTTCCCAGATTAAATGAACCTTTTCTTCCCACTTAAAATGCTGCTATAAGAGAATCCTTGGATGAGTTGGATTTTGCTCTATGATGTAATATTGTACAATCTTTAACATGCTATGTGAGATGTCCTTTGTATGACATACAGTCATGGAAAAAAATATTACACCACCCTTGTTTTCTTCATTTTCCTGTTCATTTTAATGCCTGGTACAACTAAAGGTACATTTGTTTTGACAAATATAATGATAACAACAAAAAATGCTCATAAGAGTTTAATTTAAGAGCTGATATCTAGCCATTTTCCGTGGTTTTCTTGATAATAACCAAAACCACTTACGTTCTTACATCAATAGCTATGGCATTGCACTGCCAAAAACAGTGCTTTTAGGCCTACCATGTTTTCTTTTCTGTCTGTTTTAGTCACATGACACACACAGGAGTTAGTACTTGATTGTACAACCATTGTTTTTGATGACTGTAGCCATGCGTCTTGGCATGTTCTCCACCAGCTTCTGGCATTGTTCTGCTGTCACAGCAGTCCATTCCTGTTGCACAAATTGAAACAAATTTGCTTTCTTTTTGGGCTTGTGGTTCTCCATTTTGTGTTTGATGATTTTCCACAGGTTTTCAATTGGATTTAGATCTGGTGATTGAGCAGGCCAAGGCATGGTTCCAATGTTCTGGTTCTCCATCCAGGCTTTAACTGACCTTGTCGTGTTGCATGGGGCATTGTCTTGTTGGAAAATCCAGTCATTGGAGGCAGGAAAGAGTTTTCCAGCTGATGGAAGACGGTTTTCAAGAGTAGCTCTGTACATAACCTGGTTCATTTGCCCTTCACACAATTGCATTTGCCCTGTTCCACTCATACGGAAACAAGTCCAGATCATCACTGATCCACCCCCATGTTTTATTGTAAGCAAGGCAAGACAGTCTGTTTTGTTGGCTTCTCCAGGCTTCCTCCTAACCAGTAAGTTGGCTGGAGTGGGCATCAACTGAAAATTGGATTCATCACTGAAGAGAACCTTAGCCCAATCATCAGAGCTCACGTCGATACTAAATTCTTTTAAACCAGCAACATGTCTGTTAGACCTCATCCCAACTAGACTGTTCTGGAAAAACTTTCCTTTAATTAACACTGCAGTTATACATATCATCAACTTCTCTATATGAACAGGTTACGTACCGCAGGCTTTGAAAGTAGCTATAATAAAACCCTTACTCAAAAAGCCTACTCTAGATCCAGGTATCTCAGCCAACTATAGGCCCATATCCAACCTCCCGTTTATTTCTAAAATTCTTGAAAAAGTTGTTGCAGCCAATTATGTGATTATCTGTATAGAAATGGTTTGTCTGAAGAGTTTCAGTCAGGTTTTAGAATGCATCATAATACAGAGACAGCACTGGTGAAGGTCATTAATGATCTTCTTATAGCTTCAGACAGTGGACTAGTTTCTATACTTGATCTGCTGCACACCCAATTATATTTATCTATGAAGCCAAATGAAACCAATCAGTTGGTCAAACTCCAGGCAAGTCTGAAGGACAGAAAGGTCTGGATGACCTGTAATTTCCTTCATTTAAATTCAGACGAATCTGAGGTTATTGTATTTGGCCCTAACACCTCAGAAACACACCAGAGAGTTACTCTAGTTGGCATTGCCTTGGCCTCCAGTTCCACTGTAAAGAACGTTGGAGTAATTTTTGACCAGGACATGCGTTCAATAGCCATATAAAATAAGTTTGTAGGACAGCCTTCATTCATCTACATAATATTGTAGATGAATGAAGGCTGGCGGTATGACAACGATTCCTGACACAGGAATGAATGAGTGCACTGTTATCTCATGGGGTAGAAAGATGGTTCCTGCTGCGACCAGCTAGCAGTTTGGAAGTTCCATGTTGGGCATATTGTTTCTTGGTGTCATGAACGGCTGTCTTGGAGATCTTCAGTTTTTTTTCTCTACAAATTCCAGCAGTGCCAAAATGGCTGCCTTTGTGGCTTTACATAATTCTTTTGTCTTAGACATTATGTGAGAGCTGACAGCTTCTGAGTTGTGCTAGGGCTTGAATGTAAGCAGGAAACCACTCTAGGCCTTTGCATGTGCAGTGCTGCTTGTGACATGAAATGGCCTCTTATATACCCTGTGAATATAATTAAGCTTAAGCATGTCAAATAGGGGGCTGCAAGGTGGCGCAGTTGGTAGCACTGTTGCCTCGCAGCAAGAAGGTTGCCGGTTCGCGTCCCGGTGGGGGCACCGGAATCTTTCTGCGTGGAGTTTGCATGTTCTTCCCATGCAGCGTGGGTTCTCTCCGGGTTCTCCGGCTTCCTCCCACACAGTCCAAAAACATGTTGAGGTTAATTGGTGATTCTAAATTGTCAGTAGGTGTGAATGTGAGTGTGCTTGGTTGTCTGTCTCTAAGTGTAGCCCTGTGATAGACTGGTGACCTGTCCAGGGTGTCCCCTGCCTTCGCCCTAAGTCGGCTGGGATAGGCTCCAGCCCCCCCGCGACCCTAATGAGGATTAAGTGGTGTATAGAAAATGGATGGATGGATGTCAAATAGGACATAATGTAGGAATCAGCTGCATTTTTTGTCGTGTTCATTGTATTCTTCAGGTAATGTACTTTTAGTGGTACCAGGCATTAAAATAAACAAGAAATTGAGGAAAACAAGGGTGGTCTAATAATTTTTTCCATGACTGCATGTCATGAATTCATGCTATATAAATAAAGTGAAGTGATAATTGCTTATACTTCTGTTTCATAAATATTCTCCATAAAAATATAATAAACACAAAACATGTTGTCGTGTCTCGTAAACTGATTATGATTCATGTAAATAAACACATACAATCCCTCTCATACTCCCCTAAGTACTCATCTTGACTCTCAGGAATCATATATATATATACACGTATATATGCTCATTTTGTGGTGAAATAGCAACAAATTAAGCAACTTGTAATATATATATATACACACATATCAGCTTGTAATATATACATACACACACACACACACACACGCACATATATATATATATATATACAACAAATTGCTAATTTGTTGCTATTTCACCACAAAATGTAAGTAAAGTATTTCAGACCCCATAAGTACCTTTTAACAGGCATAAAGGACACGGTGGGTTCAGATGTGAAAGTACATCTTTTTCTTTACAGAGAATAGTTACAGTTGCAGTTTGTCACCCTTTTTGTTAATTAATAGAAATTAATGCAGTGCCTATTCACCAATTGTTCACTACTCCACTCTCAATGTCCGGCTGCACTGGATTATTAAAATGTTATCATCATTAAAACTCTCATAAACTGATGTTAAGCATAACCTGCACTGTTGGTTTTGCATAGCTCTAAGTATAACGGCTTCATGTAACATATGTATTTAAAGTAACGCTTGTTTTTTCTGATCATTCTTTAACGTTACAGCGAAGGAGTGTAGACTATCAATTACTGTAAAAAAAAATGTTTTTATAACAATAAATATCAAAGCTTATCAACATTTGATTCAGTCATCTAATTATCTAATTTCCAGGTCAATGCTGTGGTATGGTAATAATGTTAGTCATAATAGATCATATTTGTTAGATGCATGATCAGAAAAGCACTCAACCACAAATTCAAGGCAACATAGACTAATGCAGTCACTGTATGTCATAGCATCCCTTTGCCTAAACTGAAGAATGAGTATTTTCACTGAAGTGCTTGACTTTATACCTAAAATAATAATGGAATGTATTAATTTAATCACTGCAAATACATTTTTGCAAAGACACAATTTGTTGAGATATGCAAAACACACACACACCAATTTTGTCACTTTCATATGTATACAGTTTATTAAAAAAAAGTAGTCCTTGTGTAAGCACACACACACACACACACCCACACACACACACACACACACACACACACACAATGTGAAGATGGAATATCACACAAGAATGCCTCGGTGCCCAATTAAACTGTCAGGAAATTGAAAAGAAACTTTGGTTGTGAGCCAGCACTGGCATTCACACGACTCTGGCAGGTAGTGTCAGTGGATAGTGACAAACTGTTGTTTTCTGCTTCACAACACCAGCAGCCTGGAGCACTTTTCAGACTTCTATCAGGTGGCAAAGACACATATGTCTCTCCACTCACTCTTCACAAATAACAAGAAGACATATGGTCATTCATGCGCACATGGGTGACCACATATGCAAGCACACACTTGCTACTAATTTCTAGTAGTTGCATTTACATTATGCCACCATATCATCTTAGCCCTGAGAAGTCACTTTATTGTTTAATGTAAAACTATTTATTTTTTAAATCAATTTAAAGTTACTTGTAGGTCATTAATTACATGGACACTCCGGGAGTGGGGGGTGGGGGGCTTTCTTCCTCCACAGAGCATTTTCACAATAATGTAGGAGAAAGGAAGCAGACAAAGGGGACATACTGGATTCAAAAGGACTCAGTGATTTCCAAAAAGAAGGTAGCTAAAGGTTCCTAACACTGATAATATGACAGTTCGATCTTTTCCCTTGATGCCACTCTGTTTTCCCTTCATGAGTTTGGTTAATTCTTTTGTCTTTGATTCTTAATGGATATGCAAGGTAGTAGAAGTGACATGCTTTTTTACTCAGGCTCTGTTACTGTGATGGCCTTCAGATGCTTTTTATTACATGCTGCATTATCAAAATGTTGGATGGAAACATTTCATTTAGTTGGTTTATTTATTTGTCAGGGACATTCAAGGGAAGTACAGTGCATTTCTCCAAATGAAATAATGTCACAGCATAATTTTGAGTAAGTAACAATTGTAAACACTGAATAAGTAAAAGGAAATAAAACCATGCAATAAAAACAATAGCAAAGCACTGAGAATGAGACAAACCAGACAACAATAAAGCAGCAGAGAAAGGCAACTAGTATTCTAATGCTATGTTTTATTGTTAATGAGCCTCAGCTTCTGCTGACCTGTGGTTCCTCTAACCAGCACTGGTAATAAATTCCATTCTTTCAGTCCTGTTACAGAAAGTGCTGACACAAAGAAAGTACTTTGTCAAAAAGGACGATTCTCCTCTTGTGGCAGTACTGTCTAAAACTGTAAACTGTAGGTAAACACTGGAGTACCTACACGCCATTTCATTCATTTAATCAAATGTGACAGTTGTGAAAGAGTTTGGGAATTTGAATCTGAGCTCTAACATTTCAAGTAGTTTCAGTTTAGATTTGTCCATCTGCGCCCAGCATGTCCGACAATATGTAAAATGTGAAATAATTGTACCACCCACATGCTTGGAGTTTTGTTGTTTTTGCAGCCTAACCAGCTGTGAGAGGTCTAGGTCTTCAGTAGTCAGTAGAAACAAAAACATCCATATGGCAAAAAATGAGGACATTATACTAATACTTCTGCTTCCAACCTAGAAAAGCTCTGAGGGAATTTTACAATAGAATAGAATAGAATAGAATAGAATAAAATAAAATAAAATAGAATAGAATAGAATAGAATAGAATAGAATAGAAAAGAATAGAATAGAATAGAATAGAATAATTTTATTGATCCCACATTGGGGGAAATTTAATAAATTAATTTAAAGCTTTTGTTCGATGGAAGACTACTAATAGGTTTTTAAAAAATAATTCACTCTTTGTGTTTCATTTCATGTGCTAAAAGTAACATAGAACCTATCATGGTATTGGGTGTAAATCAGGGTTACAGCAAGACATTTTGTTATTAAACCCTGCTATTGTGATTTGGTCGGACTGATTTCTCTGAAAAATGTAGTTTATGTAATCTGGCTTGTACACACAGGACATGTGAACACACAAAATAAATCTTGATAGTTTTCATCAAACTTTAGACGTTTTATTTTACTTTTGTAAGGATCGCCCTCAGTGTGTGGCCAATGTCATACGACATGTACGATTACGGTGCTTTATTTTTATTTTTTTTTTGTAACTTGCGGTACAAGTGCACAAGAGGTTGAAAACAAGCTAACAGATGTTATGGTTAAGGTCACATTCAGACTTAACCAACACCACTTTTTTCTCCCAAGAACACAGGGTAGATGTAAAATAAGGTGTTCTCATTTCAGGGGAGAGACTACAAGTTATTTCAGAAAAACTAAATTAAAGAGTATATTAAGATTCAAACATAGGTTTCAAATGTGACAAAAAAAAATGTCTCAGAATGTAAAATTGAGTTTGGAAAACTTGTTCGAAGCTTCCTGTCAAGTGAGGCAGAAAAGATGTCTTTCCCACCTTGGCAGTGTTAGGGTTGTTAGGGTTATGTGCTTGTTTTGGGTGGCCACGACCACTGAGGGGCCACAGGATCAGTGTGACATCCTGTGCTGCTCCATCCATCCATCTACAGACAATTTAGAATCACCAATTAACCTCAACATGTTTTTGGACTGTGGGAGGAAGAGAGGAAGAGAGGACCCACGCTGCACGGGGAGAACATGCAAACTCCACACAGAAGAAACCCAGGCCCAGCCTGGAACACAGACCAGGGATCTCCTAGCTGTGAGGTGACAGTGCTTACCACCAGGAGACTGTGTACATGTGCTGCTCCTTCCTCACATACCACTTTGTTGTCATGTAACAGCATCATCTTGACTTGTTGAGTCTGCTGGTCATGAAGGACTGAAAGAAAAGAAAAAAAAATAGCAAAAAAAGGAAAAGATCACAGGATAAAGTCTTGTCACTGTTTATTTAGTTTAACTGAACAAACATGACAGTTGTTCATGAACATATATTTGAACAAATCAAACAGAATATAGCTATAGTTATTTTTAACCTGTGAAGCTGGCAAAATGTAATAAATGCATAATTTGAACATTTAGGATTCTGATTTTGAAAGATTTTTAATGTTACCTTTTTTCTACTTTTTGCTAAGCAGTGTAACTGTGAGACTGATTGGTCTTTTTTTTGTGCAAGACTGAAGCTGTGTTTTGATTTTGAAACAATCGAATGGTCAGAGCCCCAATGATTTTAACTTGGCATTTGGCTAAAAACTGATCAGCTGATCACCTCCTGTTGATGAGTCTTAAACATCGAGGTATTCTGTTAGATTTTCAACACCCACTTCTGGAAGAATTTCTCATATATCCCAAGGAAGGTTGGGAATGTGGAATATGAACCCATGATTACAGCCGCCATTGCAAAGGCTGCCATTAGGGGCTATGGTCAGGAGGTTGTCATGGCAACAACCAAAGAACCTGTTCATGGAAAAGACTCTGTAGGAGTTCATCACCTTGAAAAAGAAGGCTTTTCATGCTTGGTTTGGCCCAGGGGTCTCCTGAAACAGCAGACAGGTACTAGGGGGCTGGAGGGGCTGCAGCTGCTGCAGTTGCAGAAGCAAAAACTTTGGTGTGGCAGGAGTCTGGTGAGGCTGTGGAGAAGGACTGACAGAGAAGTCCTGGCAAACCATTTCATGACTCAGGAAGGGAAAGCAGGGCTTGGTCCAAGCTGTATTTAGCTGGGAAGGATAACTGTTGATCCTGACCTAATCAACATGTCCACTGTGAATGAGTCTTTAGACTCAGGTTAACCCCCACCTATATGCCTAAAAGTATTCACTGAGGAATTCAGGGATCTTGTCCGTGGCAAGGCTCCAGGTGGGGAGGAGATTCACTCTGAAATGTTCAAGATCTGAAAGCTGTTGGGCTGGCTTAGCTGACAAGTCTCTGCAGTGTTACATGGGGGTCGCTGTGGAGGAGTGGCAGACCGGGGTGGTGATTCCCAGTTTCAACAAGCGGGACTGGAGAGTGTGCGCCGATTAAAGAGGTGTCATGCTATCCAACCTCCCCAGAAAAGCTTATTCCTCCTGGGAAGCAAGCTCCAACTGATTGTTCAAACTCAGTTTCAGGAGGAGCAATGCAGCCTATTCAATGACTGCAGAACATTGGACCAGCTCTTCACTTGTGGAGTTTCTAAGGGGGTCATGGGAGATTGAGCATCCAGTCCATATGTGTGTTGTGGATTGGTAGAAGAACTATGACACTGTCCCTCTGGGGAAGCCTGTAGGGGCTACTGTAGATGTATGTAGTATGAACTATCTGGTCCTTGTACTTCATATTCTCAGCACAAAGTCAGACACTTTCCTAGCAGGTGTTGAATTCTACGAAGGTAGCCCTTTGTTTATGTCACTGCTATGATGTTCCTCGACAGGACCTCAAGAAACAGCTGAGGTAGGGAGGGTGCCTGGTTTGAGTACCCAAGAGCCACATCTCTGCTTTTTGCAGATAATGTTGTTCTACTGGCTTCATCACGCTGTGAAGACAAATCTTGTTATACCAGTTGCTACATGTTCCAACTCTCACTGATGGTCATAAGCTCTGGTTAGTGACCAAAACAATAACATGGCAGAGACAAGTGGCTTAAATGGGTTTCATCTGTAGAATTTAAGTTCTTGTGCCAGGTATTGCTTAGGAAAATTACTATGACATTAAAATAAATGCAGTGATTAATACAATAGCAGTAAAATATAGGTGCGATACATTAGTGAAAATAAACATAAGTAAGCTAAAATAGGACAAGAATAGAACAGTAAGAAGTAATACTGGCACTGAGCATTATGTTCCATAAATGTAGTGCATGTGTTTGCAAGGCACATGCAACAATCACCATGCATTGTTCAGTATGTGCACGAGAACGCACAAAATGTGACCATCATTTGACAGACTGTGAACATATTATTTGTTTCTGCTATTGTTAGGAACACTGTTGTTGTTTTTGTTGTCTCCTTTAATATGTTCAGGCATTAATTTTTGAATGCAGTTTATGTTTCATGTCAACATGTCCATTTCTTTTGTACTTTTTTTCTTTTTTTAAATGAATAAAATCATGCAGGTCAGTTTTGATCTGGAACACAACAGTTGCTGTTTTATGCCACTATTTAAATCATGAAATGGTTTCAAAACAAATGATCTAGCTACATTTTTATCATAAAGTCATCTGTGATATGATGCACAACATCTTTTATCACTGTTAAAGTGATTTTATTTATCTCTCTTTTATCAGATTTTTAATTTCTTTGTTTTTATCATAAAATTTCATATAAATTTTATTGGTTAAACTATGTTTTATTTCTATGATTTTAACACATGTTTCTAATGTCCACCTTTTACATCATATTTGTAATTAATTTCTTTGCCATTGTAAAGCACTTTGAATTGCCTTTTGTATGAATTGTGCTATTGGGTATTGCTTTAGTCAAAATAAACCATGCATCATGCTATCAAAAAAAAAAAAAAATGTAAAAAAAAAAATTGTATAAGCTCTAGTCAGTCAGGCTGGCACATTAATAGCAAATAGCAGAACTTAGAACATAGAACTTAATTTGCTAAAAAGACCTAAGCTAACATTCCATTATAATATATGTGTTATATTGGGGCACTTATTTTGGACAAGGAACAGAAATAATTAACACGAAAGAAACATGACAGGAGGGTCACATCTAAATTCTGATCAAAGGCTCTAAGTATCCTAATGACAATAAGCCTCCCTCATTTCTGACTAATAAAGTGTACCGTGCTGAAAGAAACACATTTTACTGTATATTGCATACTACATCAATTAGATTTGTTAAACATGAAACTTTCTTTGAGGAACTGTTGCTTCAAGTGAATAATCTTTGCTACTCTTCTATTTGGATCTGGAAGAGGGCAAGCACTAGAAGAAAAAAAAATGTTTTTAGGACAACATATTGTTGAGTTCTTGGTTAAATGTTTGTCTGTGATATGCAGGAACCCCATTTAAAATGAAGGAGTTATGTTCATTTAAGCTAACTGGCTTTGATACAGCCATATATACACTAGGCCCACCCACCACTACCTTACGTCTATCTGACATACAATGGGCAGTTTAAACCTTCAAATTAAAATCTCTTCATTTCCATGGCATAAGAGGAGCAGTCTTGACTTTAGCAAGCAGCTAGGATTGGCATTACTGTTAGCCAGCCAGCAAACAAGTTAAAGTAGTGCAGGCTGACAAAAAAATCTCAACACATCCAAAGCTGCAGACAAGGTCAGAGCCAGTGAGTGTGTAATAAATTGGGAGGGAGTGTGCCGAAGCCATTATCTTTCCCTCTCTGCTAGCCGAGCGGTGCAGTGACCTGACATTATAACAAATGGAGGGGAAAACTCTGCCATGAGATGTAAATTCCTATTCTGTTCCCCCATGAATGGTGCAGTCTTCAGAAAGTGAGGCACTGACCCGTGGCGTCTACTAAGATGCGACATGACAGGAATGGAAAGATTAGATAGATGGAGGGATGTCAGTAGAAAAAGGTGGGGGGTGGAGAACCTGCACAAGGAAAGGCTGTGTAAAACGGAATTATGATTACAGAGGATAAATGAGATGTCATGGCAAGCAACATATAACTGTCAAATGGACATCTGCAGCGCCCTACACTATAAGTGAATGGCAGTGGAAAGTGTGTGGGTGCATGTGCATGTGTGACAATATGGGGGCACAACAAACTACTCAAAAACTCAAAAAAATACAAATGTTCCACATTTTGTTTGTAAAAGTTTGATTCATTGACATCAAGGGATATGCTCAAAATGTCCCAAGCCTAACTGGGTGTGTTGTTTTCTTTGTGTTAGCAGATATAGTAAAGAAAAATGGAAAGATAGTTTAGTGCTTAAATTGACATGTAGTTGCCATTTCAGGTTCATTCAAATTTACAATGGCGTTTGAGCATTTGTCATTAAGAAGAAAACTGTCAGACCATTTTAACTCAGTTTTTTTTGTTGCAGACCAGAAAAGTAAGTAGTGCTGCTGTGACCAAATTCATTTAGTTGTCTAATTTATCCAAACCTGGCATGGACCTTGGTTTTCTGACATTTAAGTCACAATGTGTGGCCTTGGAAGGCAATGAAGAGTTTGGAAAACATGCTGAACAGAGAAGGACCTAAGGCCAGGCAGGTTCTGTAATGAGCAAACATGCAGTTTTATATGCATTTATACAGATATTTTCAGCTCAGCAAGAATGTATTTTGTCTAGTTTCCCATGGTTCTTTGCAGGAGTTGGATTACAAGACTGATTATTGCCCTACAATCTTTAAACTACGTGTTAAATGAATGGATTCTTAAAAATCCATTCTGTGAAATTGCTGTTTGTAACACGAAATATTTTCATTACACACTTAAAATTGTGAACATTTTTCATATACTGCACTTAATGCGGGCCTTTTTATGTATTTGAAGACATGACACACTGGTTGGAATATGCTGCATTTAACTCCTTGTTTCTTCAAAAACTGTTTTGCTGACATTGGCAGGCTCTTACTCTACATTGCTGAAAACCTACATGACCACAATGTTGCAGCATTAATATGGCATTTATTTCTGTCTCTATCTTTCTCTCTCTCACACACATATACAAGCATTCAAACAACCATTTTGCCATTAACTTGTCTGTGACTTTATTCTCTGGTGTGCTTGTGTCCTTTATTTTATTTTTATTTTTATTTTTTTTAAAACAGAGGAAAAGTATTTAATTTAATATGGTTATTGTTTCTGAGAATTCCTCCTTGTTAAGACTTGGCACTGTGAAAAATGGTTGCTTTGTGCTGCACATTATTTTCTCTTTTCTTCTCTCTTTCTCTGCTCCATCATTGTATTCTATTGAAGCACTCACTGATGAAAAGAAACGGGCTGCCACTGAAGAAAGGAGTGCCTCTCCCTAATTTAAATCCTTTCTCATTATGAGACTAGCAGGTGGTATATGGAGAATATTGCTCTTTAATAAAGGTTCATTTCACCAATATAGAGTTGCAAATAAGTGCATCTCCACATGAGCTTGTCTTTATTCTTTTATATGAACGCATGGAGGTTGCACAAATTATACTCAGTGTATTCAGCTGTATAGATCACTGTCTTGCTATGTAGTCTTTGACACATTTTCTTTTTTAAGACAGTGTGATGTTAAAATTTACACCCTTGTCTTTTATGTACCTCTACTTGCCACAGAGCAGGGCTGTAGTCAAGTCCACCTTTATCGAGTCCAAGACAAGTCCAAGTCCGGGCTTGTCGAGTCCAAGTCAAGTCCAAGTCAGAGAGATAAAGGATAAACCCTAAGACAGAAAAAAATATTTTCGAGAACACTTGTAATTTTTGTGATGCCAGAATCTGTTTTCAATTGCACAATAATTTATAATTATCCAAAAGAATGTGCAGTGTAAAAACACTGTAGGATCAGATTAGAACAATTACTTTCATATACTCAACACTCTCCTTAGACAGCATGTAATCCTCACTCTGAATAGGATATTGAAAATGCAAGAATAACATTATGTGTGCAGATAAGCAACAAAAACATTTTCAAAAACAATGTTGCTTTATATTCTCCTAGGCATCTTTTTAAAATTTTTTTTTTTTTATTTTTTAACAAAAGACATATCTGCTATGTAAGGACTTTATCTGGATCCACACCAAACTACACATTCATAGATCCTAACATAAAATCCTAAATGTGTCAGTTTTTTTTCTTTTCTTTTAAATCAAGACCCATTCAGTACTTACTGATAAATTAACTATGTTGAAAATGTTTGCAAGAAAGTGAAAATAAAGTCATCCCTCCGATAACTTTGGTGAAAATTGGTTGAAATTGTGCAATCCTGTTAAACAAACCAACAAACACACGCAGGTGAAAACATAACCCTCTTGTTGGAGGTAATCTCCTTATATTTCTCAAATATAAATACATTTTTCTGCAAAAATATATTTTAACAAAGTAAGCCAAACAGAAGTGTCTGTCTACATGGACACTCAACAGCACTCAGAGAATACCTCAAAATGAAAGCATGCACTTAAAGTCATCAGTTATACACATAAACTTCAAAAACATTCATACAAAACAGACTTTGAATCACCACCAAAATCTAAGGGTTCGTCCCAGGTCCAGGCCCCACCAATCCACTAACTTTGGAGAGAATCAGTTTAGTAGTTTTTGTCAATAGCCTTTCCAAGCAATTCTCATGAACATCTTCAGCCATTAATGTGTATGTGCATGTACATCTACCATAGTCCTCCACGGGATCGACATTAACAATTTTCAAATGGTCTCAAATAACTCTCTAAACTGTTTACATGCACAGCATGTTTTTTTCTTACACAAGTCCATGGTTGCACTTGAGAAATATGAGAGAGGAGAGCATTTTGGATCCTGGGCTTGCTCTGTGTGGCCTCATAAGAAGTCCACCAGCACTGAACACTCGTTCAACTGGTGCTGAAGATGCAGGGACAGGAAGCACTTTCAGCGCGAGAGCATGCAAAAGTGGATATTTATCCTTGTTCTTAAATCAGAACGTGAGGGCATTGTCCTCTATTGAAGCACTCTGGATGTCGGCAAAGTATTTCATTACCTGGGTAGCATTGCTTGCCTCAGTGGGAGTGCTCTGTTTCTTTTAATGAGTTGTATACTTTGCCAGGAGTCGTGGAATCTTGGAACTAGGAGGAGAATCCTGACACGGTTCTGCTGTGGACTTCTGTAAAGCGTGGCTGTTGTCCAGGTCATTAAGGTCAATCTTTTCTGCTTTGGCTATCAAACTCTCTGGAAGAAAGAAAACAAATACACACCTTCATAGGCACCTTAAAAATATAATGTAATGTGAATACAAATTTTAGCTGTGGTAGTAGTTGCAGTGGTTATAGTGCTAACAGTAATAGCAGCCCTTAATATGTTGACTTTAATTAGTGTATTTTTTATGCTTTAATGCATTTTTCACATTTGCATTCATTGTCTTATGTCTTATTTTTTGATTGCATTTTTATTTTTTTGTTTATGAAGCACTCTGTAAACTTGTTTTTAAAAAGTGCTACATAATCACTGTTAACTGTATTGTTATAAAGTAGCAGTACTCGTAATAGCTAATACATATCCTTACAGGATATACACAAACCTGTCAGTGACTTCCGCACTTCCTCCCTTAGTCTCTTGATGGCGAAGGTGCTGCCACTGGTCCTCACATCCATGTCAATCCAGCTCATTCCAAACCAAGGATCGATTATTGCAGCTTGCATACAGATGTTATGACTAAACGCTTTATCATGGCTATGGTCCTCATCAGCCATATTAAGTAAAAAAGAAGATTCCTCAGAACCATCACTTGAGTGACTCTTGAAGCGCCCTGATCAATGGCCTGCAGAGACTCTTTGGTGAATCCAAGTGAATTAAATGACTATTAAGGTCAAGCACTGTTGGCACAACCATGCCAGTTGTGATAATCTTTTCTCCCTCTGTTAATTCTGTTGCTTCAGCAAAAGATCCAAGAATCAAACAGAGTTCTCTCAACAGGGCCCACTCTCTTGATGTGATGACAACGTTCTTAAAGTCCACAAAGTACATCTCTGTAAAAGCAGTGTGATCCAATTCTGTGACAGCCTGTATTTGTTTAAAGGTTGAGTTCCACTGAGTTACGTTGGCCACAAGAATGCTTTTGCCACTACCAATGACTGACTTAAACTTGTCCTTGAAAATTGTGCTGCTATGCAGTAGAGTTGCAAGCTTTGACACTTTGGAAATTACTTGAGAAAGGCACTTCACCTCTTTTAATCCATCACCCACTACTAGCTAAAAATTGTGGGTGAAACAGGACAGCCATTGCCGGAATTCTTGGGGAAAGTCCTCAAACAGTGGATAATTCATTCTCAATTTCATCTGAGTACTCTGCCATCACCATTTTAAAAGCGCCTTTCATATTTGATGCACTATCTGTGATAAGAAATTCTATCTTATCACTTATATCGTATTCTTCTAATATTTTGTCAAATGCAGCTACAATGTTTTCTGCTTTGTGACAACCTTTGAATCTTTTACAGTTGAGGAAGAACTTTAGAGTGTATATGAATACACTGTGGCTCTACAAGCATGAGCTGTTACACCCAGATGAGACCGCAGTGTGTGATCTGACTTGGTGTCAGCAGTTACTGCGATGAATTTCTGATCTGCCAGACTGTACTTGATACACTCCTTCACTCTGGTCACTAGTTGAGGTATCTGCTTGTAATTTATAGTTGATCTGGAGATTAGGCTGTACCTCTCATCAATGGTGTTTAGAAAATGTCGGAAATGCGGATTTTTCGACAATTGGTCGGAGCCTCCTTTCCAGCACCCTAGAGTAAACTTTCCTGGGGAGGCTGAGAAGTGTGATACCCCGGTAATATGAACACACTCTCTGGTCCCCCTTTTTGAAAATGAGAACCACCACCCTGGTCGTCTGCCACTCCACAGGCACTGTACCTGATGCTCACGCGACACTGAAGAGACGTGTCAGCCATGACAGTCTGACAATGTCCAGAGCCTTCAGCATCTCAGGGCGAATCTCATCCACACCTGGCGCTTTGTCAGCGAGGAGCTTCTTAACTACCTCGACGATCTCTACCACGGATATGGATGCAGAAACCCCCGGGTCTCCAGGCTCTGCCTCCTCGGCAGAGGACGTGTCTTCCACGTTCCTTGAAGTGCTCCTTCCACCGCTCGACAAGATCCCCAGTCTGGCTCAGCAATTCTCCTCCCAGGCTGGGCAAATCTCTGCCTCCCCTTTCTGAGGCATCGGACGGTTTGCCAGAACGTCTTCGAGGCCGACCGAAAGTCCTTCTCCATGGCCCCCGAACTCCTCCCACACCAGAGTTTTAGCTTCCACGACCACTGCAGCTGCAGTCCTTTTGGCCAGCCGGTACCTGCCTGCTGCTTCAGGAGACCCCTGAGCCAGCCAGACCTGAAAGGTCTCCTTCTTCAGCCTGACGGCTTCCCTCACAGCCGGTGTCCACTGGCAGGTTTGGGGTTTGCCGGACAGACACCAGTGACCTTCTGGCCACAGCTTCTATAGCCGCTTCTGCGATGGAGGCTTTGAACATGGCTCACTCTGACTCCTTGTCCCCAACCTCCTCCGGGATGGAGGAGAAACTCTTCCGGAGGTGGGAATTGAAAACCCCATGTACAGAGGCCTCCGCCAGAGGTTCCCAGTTCACCCTCACTACACGTTTGGGTATGCTAGGTCTGACCGGCAGCCTTCCCTGCCATTGGATCCAACTCACCACCAGGTGGTGATCAGTTGACAGCTCTGCTCCTCTCTTCACCTGAGTGTCCAAAACATTTGGCCGCAGATCTGACGAAGTCGATCATCGACCTTTGGCCTAAGGTAGTCTGGTACCAGGTACACTTATGAGCAACCTTATGTTCAAACATGGTGTTTGTTATGGCCAATCTGTGGCTAGCACAGAAGTCCAAAGTCAAAACACTGCTCGGATTCAGATCAGGCAGACTCTCAGGCAGATCACGCTCAGCCAGAGGCTTGTGAGTATCCCCAAACCCGCCCGGCACCTCTGGAAAAAGAGGGAGTCCAACCCCTCTCCAGGAGTTTGGTTCCAGAGCCCTTGCTGTGCGTGGAGGTGAGCCCGACGACATCAGCTCAGGTTCCCACCAGTGAGGTGACATTCCATGTCCCCAGAGCGAGTCTATGCCACCAAGGGCGGTACGCCAGGATGCCCGATTCTGCCTACCACCCGGTGGGCATAGCACCCGACCCTGATCTTCTGCCCTGTGGGTGGTGGGCCCTCTGGGCAGTGGCCCCGTGTTACTTCTTCGGGCTGTGGTGGCAGCTTTCCTCATTGAGTTCTTCATCAGTGTCTCTGAATCGCTGTTTGTCTGGTCCCTCCCCCAAACCAATTTGCCTTGGGAGACCCTACCAGCGGCTAATGCCCCAGACAACATAGCTCCCAG
>NW_007578086.1:0-13869 GCF_000690725.1 Stegastes partitus | reverse complement strand
GCAAAGAATTCAACATTAACGTCATTTATCATAGTGAAAGGAGAAGTCACATACTGTAGTCACAGAGTCAAATCAGAACGTACAGGCATTAATGAACATTATTAGTATGAGCTTAACTTTAAACAGTCTCTCAAAACCTTGTGCCTGCTTTGGGAGCAAATCTAAATGTATAATCTTTATTTGGCCAATGCTGTTTTCCTACAGATGTTGATGAAATGGAACCAGCAGTGCCAGAAGAGCTACAACCCTCCTTCAAGCTGTGAACACACTGGTCATCTCCACAGCTGAGTGTGAGCGTGGCTTCAGTCACATGAACATTTTAGCCACAACAAGAAGCTTCCTAGTAGTAAAAAGCATGTAATCAAGTGTGCTGGCCCTCCATTGAAAGTGTTCAAACCAGATGTCTATGTTAGGTCTTGGCTTCAGAGCCATTGTCTAGCTAATGATCCAAAAGCAAGAGCCCGGAAAATTTACTACAAAAAACATTATGAAAATCTTTGGAAACTTCTGTGAATTAGGGGAGAACTGGGTAGGCAGCTATTGGAAAAAAACTGATTAGTTATCCATTTTACTTTTCCTGTTTTGTCTTTTGAGGCTAGCCACCTCAAGTTTAAAATATCTCAGGTGTTGGTGTATTTGTGTAATTTTCTTTATATTAATTTTCAATTTTTAAAAATCGTTTCAACTAGTTCATTATTTTTTTTGCATTTGAATTAAAATGAACTTGACCTGACTTGAGAGGATTCAGAGTTTCATTTGCAGTTTTTGTGAGGTTTTGTTTCACACTTCAGTAGATGACTTATCAAATGATCTCAAATTACCATGAGTATGAAATTGCACTTGAACCCAGGAGGAAAAGTGGTCCTCTGCATTTACCTCTTACTCTATAGGAACAGTGATAGCCATGGCAGCCTGGGGACTGACTCCAATTCTGAGGTATCTTGGTCAAGATCAATGACAGGAGAATCTGACATATAACATCCATGCCATATTTGTTGTTTTAGGACAGTAAAATAATTATCTTTGAGCTTTAACAAGAATAAAAAGGCTATGTAGTTTGTTTCACATCATATGCACTGTCATCAGGGCAAAATATCCATTCCAAAAAATAAAATCCACCATCCCCCCCGAAATTTTTTTTTACAACTACTGGGTACGGAGCCTATCCCAGCTGACTTAGGGCGAAGGCAGGGGACACCCTGGACAGGTCACCAGTCTATCACAGGGCGACACTTAGAGACAGACAACCAAGCACACTCACATTCACACCTATGGCCAATTTAGAATCACCAATTAATCTCAGCATGTTTTCGGATTTGTTGGAGGAAGCCAGAGAACCCAGAGAGAACCCACGCTACACGGGGAGAATGTGCAAACTCGACACAGAAAGATCCCGATGCTCCCACTGGGACGCGAACAGGTGACCTTCTTGCTGCGAGACAACAGTGCTACCAACTGTGCCACCTTGCAGCCCTCTTTTTATACAGTGTATGCAAATTTCAGGTTTCAGCTGTGTGTGTAGTAGTTCCATAAATAGCGAAGTCTTCTTCTTCTTTTTTTCTTTTTTTTGATATTTCTCACTCTTAAATGTTCCAGATCATCAAATTAAAATTAATATTATTTAAAATTAGTAAGAGATAACCCACACAACACAGAATGCAATTTTTAAATAATGATGAATTGAAAATTGACTGAAAACCAATTATAATCCCCTCCCCCAGAGCCTTAGTAATGACTTTGTAGCTCTCCAGACTTTTAAATGTCATTGACTTTGTTTCACATCTGTTCTTGAAGCTATGATCTTCTCCCATATGTCATACTGTCTGACAGTTTGGGCTCAAGCAGCCCCAACCTACAATAAAACCCACAAGTTCATTATACAATCAAGCTTTAAAATTATGGATAAAAAAACCCCAATTCGATGGGATCACTGTCTTATTTTTAAAAAACACATTTTTTGAGTTTTGAAAGCTTCATCAATCTTTGCTTCCTCAAATAATCTCTATATGCCTGAATAAATCAGCGCCACAGCCACTCTGTGGATTCATCCATAGACACAACAGCAGCAGGGTCAGCAGAAGTTCCACCAACAACAATTGCAAAATAGCTTATGGCAGAACTACATTTGGTCAGACAGTCTTTTCAATCAAAGGCTGTCACACCTGGAACACATTACCAAATGAAATTAGCAGCATTACAGCAAAAGTTAAGAACTGACTGAAAGAAAAACAAGAATGTACCCACCTATGACATTTATAAGGTCTGACTGTGGAATGTGCCATGGTGTGTGTGTGTGTGTGTGTGTGTGACGGGTATGTGGGGGATTACAAGTTTATAATGTTGTCTGTGCTGTTTTTATTGGTGTTGTTGGCCCTTTGTCTATTTGTACTGAAAAGCCCAACCAGGGACGGGAGTTGAAAATTAGCTTAATGCTATACACTCTGTATGCAATACATCAGATATTTTCTATGTAAAAATGCATGGTCCCTGATCAAATAAATAAATAAAATAAAAATAAAACCTTTAGAATGTGGCATCATGTGCTGCTTAATGAGAGCCTTTAGCTACTTCACAATGCCAGACAGGTTCTACTTAGGTGATGTTTAGGTTCAGCAAGCCTGGCAGTAATCATATGTGGGTGTGGCTGGTGAAACTGAACCCAACTGATGAATGAATTCAGTCATTTGGTAGACTGGTAGCTGAGGAGGCATTCCTTTGTCACATAAAGCAAGATGGGGCTCGACAGCATTTTTCCTTCAATAAATGAAATCACAAATCAAAAACTGAACTTTGTGTTTTCTTGGGTTATCCTGATGACCTGAAACATTCAAGTGTGACAAATAATATTCAAAAATAGAAGATATCTGAAGGGGTGGCAAATACTTATTCACAACACTGTGAATCGACTGGAGGTCCTGTCCATGAATGTTGGTGGGTGTGAGGACTTGAGAATAAATGACTAGTGACGGTTTGAACTACCGACAAGTAGTTAACTAGGAAAATCTTTGGTTATATTTAAATGATCTTTTACAGTCGAATGTCAATAGAATAGAGCTGATTCAATTGCAAATGTTTGTATGCTTATTAAAATTATTTTGAGTCAACTTACACGTTGTATCTTTTCCATTAAAAAAAAGCACACAAAACTGTAACTGAAAGTCCTCCCAGACCATCTTCATTGGTGAATAGTTTCTTGGTTGTCATGGAGACAACATCTAATATTTCTGTAAGTGTATACTTGTATGTGTCCATTGAAGACCAAGAAATTAGGCTGACAGCTCCAGAAAAAGCTGGAAAATAAAGATTACAAGCTGTTATGAAGAATAACTAAAGTTTTGTGTTTTGCATTATTGCAAACTAAACTGCAAGATAAACCATTTTGTTTTTTTTGCATCAGTGATTAAAATATGTAACATTTGTCAGGCAGTAAAATCACACTGGGTATCTGTAAGTGAGTATCTGTCCCTGCATGATGAATAATCTCTCCCCTTTCACCTCCAGTAGTCCTGGTACATTACCCCTGTATTATTGTCATAATTCACACTCATACTCATGGCCTTGCAAACTACCAGAGCAGACAAAGCTCTTTAATCTGCTTTTAGTTCACGTTAAATTGAGCAGCCCAGATGTTCTTGCTGGGGTTTAAGTTCTCTACGCTGATCCCCTCCTCCTCTCCCTGTGGTGACAAAGCTGGAGATTTTGTCCTTGAGCTTCTTGCTGATCTCCAGTTTGGTTGATACTGTTGTGGAACCATGATGTTTGGCTCAAATCATCACTGTGTCCTAATTATCGCCATCCATCCATCCATCCATCCATCCATTATCTATACACCGCTTAATCCTCACAAGGGTCGCGGGGGGGGCTGGAGCCTATTCCAGCTGACTCAGGGTAAAGGCAGGGGACACCCTGGACAGGTCGCCAGTCTATCGCAGGGCCACACAGACAACCAAGCACACTCACATTCACACCTATGGACAATTTAGAATCACCAATTAACCTCAGCATGTTTTTGGATCGTGTGGGAGGAAGCCAGAGAACCCGGAGAGAACCCACGCTGCATGGGGAGAACATGTAAACTCCATGCAGAAAGATCCTGGTTGTCCTAACTGGGACGTGAACCTTCTTGCTGCGAGGCAACGGTGCTAACCATCAAGCCACCTTGCAGCCCCTAATTATCTACAAAATAATAATATTTTCAAATATAATGTCTGTGGTGATGTTAACAGTGCAGTGTAAGATCATAAGTCTTGGAATGGGGGCACACCAGATTGCGATTAATTGGGTGGTGTTTATGTTGTGGGTTTGGGGTTGTGGGTTAGGTGGAGCTAAAAAGGCTCAATTTGTGTCTTCAGTATATCTGATGTCTTGGGTTCAACCATGTATTATGACACAACTTACAATATGTGATATATAATTCAGATATATTAGCACAACATTAAAAACTTGAATCATTTGTATTTCATCTTCTTATGGCATCAAATTGAAAACATAGCGCATTGCAACCTTCAGAAACCTTACAAAGGAATCATATGTTCAGATAAAACATTCAAATTCAGTTTTATAAAATTGTGTTAAAATGTGATTTTTGAAAAGGCTTACGACCGTATCCCCCAAGGGTGTAGCTGCTGTACAGTTGTTGTTACAAGCCCTCTGGTCCTTGTAGCAGTGGTTAAACTTTACATTTGGGCATGTACTTGTACATCAGATTTAACGTGTTGCAGCTACTACAAGTGTAATTGTCCCATGGTGAGATCCATAGGCTGCTAACACAATAGAAAGACCGTTCTTATAGAAATAGTAACACACTGATCATTTTCCACCCCCAGGTTTATGACAAGCAAATACTAAAGTTACAGACAAGTCCCAGTACATTTAACCAAAGTGTTTCCATGCGTCTCAGCGTCAGACAGACACTTTGGCTGCAGCAGAGGGCAGTCTTATGCCAACTCTCCACAGCAGCTACCTCTCACCTGGTGATCTTATTATTGCCTTGAATGAGTCTTTCAAGTCTTTCTCAAATCTTTAGAGATCCATGGTTTTTCTAAACATTTGAATGTTTCCTGAAGGACAGTTACAGCATATTGGCATAATTATCTTCATTTTTATAATTTCTTGTTTTACAAAGATAAAATGGGGGTTGTTTTAAGATGTGTTTTTGGAAAAAGGTTTTGAAACTCAACACTATAGTAAAATTTGTGGTGTTGTTGCATGTAATGCTTAAGGAAAACTGAATTAGTTTCTTTGGTAAATGTATTTTAAGTGTATTAAAGTGAATGTAGAGAGGGAATGGGCTTCATTCAACCCCAACCTACCAGCACTCTTCCAGCATCATACATTTTGATAAATTCTTATAGATAAGTAAATGATGCATTGAAAAATACATTAGCTTTTCAAATGTCCATCTGTTTAATTTGACGTTTCTTTCATGTATTACAAAAGAAAAATGAAACACAAATTTGTGGGTACAGAAAAGACAGAGGGGGTAGGTTGCTAGGTATAGAAGATCCAAAAGATCCCAATGTGAAAACAAAATCTGCATGTTGAAATTATTATTGCTGTGCTATCAGCCCTACAGCATACACAGCTCACTATCAGGTGGAGCAATCACTACTGACATTGCACTGGAGAAAATATGTCACTAATTTTATCATAACATGAAGTCATCAAACACAAAAAGCCTTGTGAATGAGAGTTTTTATGATACATTGGATCACATATTCATCAGTGTGAGATAAACTAAATGTTAATGATGAGGGCAGAGCAAGAAATAATGCTTCCAAAGCACAAACCTTCCTTCGGACTAGGCTCAGGGAGGGCATCCACCTGCCTTGACTGGTTGAGGCAAGGTTAAAGGGGAGCGAGAAAAGGATACTTTCTCTCTCCCCTTCAAGGGATAGATCTGAAAACAGATCAGAAATGCGCAGCTCTGGAACCAGAGGTATAGGCAAAGAGGACAAAACAAAAATTTCAGAGAAATATGACACAAAGTTAGTGACATGTACCGATGGCATATGAATGTATGGAAATTAAAAGAGAGCAGAGGAGAGAAAATGTGCTCAGTCCATCATGGGACGTTTCCCAGAAGCTGGGGCCTATAGCATCATAACCAAAGGATGTTCAGCGTCACCTGTAGCTAAATGTTTCATCCAAAAAGGAACGTTTTAAGCCTCATCTTAAAAGTAGGGAGGGTGTTTGCCTTTCAAACTCAAGCTAAGAGCTGATTCCACAGCAGCTGATCATGGAAGGAGCTGCCTCCCATTCTGCTTTTGAAAACTCTAAAAGCTGCAAGTAAGCATACACTTTAACAGAGAAGTGCTCTATTGGGATAATGTAGTACAAAGGTCTTTAAGATATGCTGGAGCTGGTGCCCCCGGTAGCCTTCGATAAACTTAATCGTTTTAGCACAGTAACACAAAATTAAATAAAATAAATTATTATATAACAATATACAAAACATAAGAAATAAAATAAACAATATACATAAATAAATAAATAAATAAATGTAAAAAAGCAGCTCAACTAGGGAGCTAGTGCATACAAGTTACCCAAATGCCTGTCTAAACAGACGAGTCTGTATCTGGCTTTTGAAAGAAACCAGACACTCAGCAGACCGTAAGGGTACAAGGGGACATTTTAAGCTTGACCCTTTTGGGCTACCATCGTACCCCTGCACACATACTGCCACAACTGTTGTTATGGTCACCTGAGTCTCTAACTAAACATGTTGGTTACCTGCACTCTCCCTGGTCTCTGTTGTGTTATTTAAATANTTTGTCTGGTCCCTCCCCCAAACCAATTTGCCTTGGGAGACCCTACCAGCGGCTAATGCCCCAGACAACATAGCTCCCAGGATAACAGGGACACTCAAACTCCTCCACCGAGATAAGGTGGCGATTCATCAGGGGGCCACTTGGATATGTGGTCCTAAATCCGATAGGTATCTGATCTTTTGCCATGCGAATTCTGTCTGAACAAGTCATTGATACACGACAAAGTAGGGCTGGTCCGAATAACTATTTCTGGTCTCTGGATATTCAGGCCCAATTAACAATGAATTCCTGAATATTCGGGGAATGCGCTCTGACGGGGTGGACGTGGCCAGAGTGCACAGGCAGTACTTGGCTGCTAATGCCAGTTTAGTTAGCGGTCACAATTCTGTTTCCACCATTGGTGGTGGCAGCGGCACGGGGAGAATACCACCACAACTGTGGTGATTACATTGTAAATGTGTTGGCTTCGATTGGACAGCTACTACTAAAAAAAACTGTAAAATCGCAAGATACACTCCACGTTACCATCCATGTTTACTTCCGCAAAAATTGAACACGCTCGCTGCGTGTGACGTCATTGTGTCCCCTTCCGTGCATGTGGGACACTTTTGGGTCATATGAAGTTTACATATCACATATAAGTTGCATTTAGTTGGAAATTTGAACGAACTGACAAAAAAAATCGGATTTCACAAAAAATCTGAATTGAGCATTAAGTCCTGCAGTCTGAACGTAGTCTTACACTCTGGAGCAGGGGAAATGTCAGCTGACTCAGAAACACTGTCTGGAGAAGGAGAAATGTCAGTTGACTTTGGAACAGCCTCTGGAGCAATGAAACATGACCTGACTCTGACTTAATAGTAGTCTCTGGAGCAGTGGAAGTGTTAGCTGACTCAGGAACAGTCTGTGCTGCAGAAGAAACGTCAGCTGACTTCAACTCAGGAACAGGAGAAATGTCAGCTGACTCTGAAACAGTGTTTGTCATCTGTCCATTGCAGGGTTCTGGACTTAATGTTGGTTGATGCGGGTGCAATCTCTAGGAGAGAGGGTGGCCCTCTCAGACACAGGAACAAAAGAGACATCCTCCTTCTCACACCCAGGCACAGAGGAGACATCACTTAATCCGGGAACAGATTTCAGAACAGGTATCAGCCAGCCTAGAAACAGACTCAGAAAAAAACTTTATGTCAGCTGAATGTGACATTGGTGTGGGCTCAATGTTGATCAATTGTGGCAATTGTGGATCAATTGGCTTGACTTTCATTGACGCACGAACAGACTTGGAAACAGAAAAGATATCAGCCTTCACAGACTTGGGAACAGGTGAGATGTCAGCTAATTTATAAACAGACTTTGTGTCAGCTGAACGTGTGAGGGCACTGAGCTTGATGCTGAGCAATCGTGGCAGGGGCTATGACTTGACTTGCAGCTGACTTTTAAACAGGCTCAGGAACAGAAGGGGTGTCAGCCAGGATGTAGGGCTGAGACCCCCAGAATGCAAGGCTTCGGGACAGGGACCTCCACAAAGCTTGGCAGTGGAAACAAGAATTTTACAATGCTTTGGTGCTGTGAAGTTGGGGCACTAGTGAGTGGTGAGGCTTGACCACTGGGGAGTGGTGAAGTCTAGGCACTGGGAAGTGGTGCAGCATGACGCTAGTGGGAGCCACACTTCCTTCCAGAGACTTTTCAGAAGCTGGCTCTGGGGCAGGATCAGGCAGGAAATTGGCTGGGTCTGTGTCAGCTAGCTGGTGAACAGGCTGGAGATGACCAAACAGGCAGCTGTCATGGTACAGAACAAAAACAGGCTTGGGGCAGCAGGCTGAAGGCAGGCTGAATCTGGAGCTGTGACTGATAGAATGCTAGCAGGCTGATGGCTAACCAACTCAGGGGCTCTTCTCCACTCCTCATACAAACAAACAAACAAACAAACAAGACACTGACCAAAAATATCAAAAAGTTTATTGTACATCAGAGTGTCAGCTTGCTCCATTTTGGCCAACAGTTTGTTCTGTCACATATTGGTGACAGGACCCAAACACAGAAACGGCATAGAATAAAGTAACAAAAGATATTTTAGTAAAAATCTAAACAAAAGGTGATGACCAGGCTGACAGGGAAGAGAGCAAATGATGTCTGGTGATCCAGGTATGACATAGACAAACAGTCTAAGTGAAATCCGAAAACAGAATCTAAAATCTGAATCTGAAAATGGGAATCACCGCTCCACCTCCACACAATAATTACTATCCTCAGCCCGCAATGCAGCCCTGAAGAGACCATATCAGCCCAACAGTGTCTAAAGTCCTTAGCATCTAAGTGCAAATTTGATCCACACCTGGCACCTTGCCACTAAAGTGTATCTTGACCTCTGGGACCTCTGTCCAGGCTATAGATGAGGCGTCCTCTGAGTCCTTAGAATCTGCCAACCAAGCCCATAATTTTTCCTTCTTCAGCTTGCCTCCTTGCCTCAGCTCAACCGCCTTCATCACAGATGTCCACCAGTGGGACCTTAGGTTCCTGCCACGACACCCACAGGTGACCTTATGACCACATGCCCTCAGCTCACAGTAGCCACCACAGCAATAGAGGATGCCATGGAGAATGACAACTTTAACACAGTACTCTAGCATACAAAAGTATGGACATTGTTCAGAAAATTATGGTTCTTTTGATCTCTAATTTTCTGACTTGCTTTCATCAGTGCTACCCTTTTGATTTTTAATTAAAAAAAACAAAAAAAACAAAAACAAAACAAACTATTATTATTATTATTTTTAAATTCTTCTCTACTCACACTCATCAGCCTGTAACAGCTGATAAGTATTTAAATCTCTGACAGGATCTTCCCAAACTGATGTTTCTTCCTTTAATGCGCACATTCCTCATATTTATAACACCAACGATCAAGCACACACGTGGATTGTGTGTCATTTGTTGTGAGTGCTCTGATGTGTTTTACTCAGACTAGCACAAAGTGGGCAAGTTGCTGAGGTCAGTAGCTTGTAGGGTGAGGAATAATTAATCAGAAACTCAGCGTCATTCATTTAGCTCAAGATTAGTGTCAAGTGTTTGATGATAATCTTCATCTAGCAGTCTGGAATCAAGCACAAGGCCAGGGACAGAGTACTCAAGCACTTCAAAGTGACTTGAGTGTTTGACCCAAGTCTTAGCCATACAATAGAGGGGACATGCAGCCTAATTGAATATACAGCTAATGAGGAAAATTGCGGGCACAGAAATCAAACGCAGGTGCTCTCTTGGATCTTCTTTGTAGAAAATCCTGCTCTTATCTCTTATACATTAAAAGACATCTTGAGAAAAAGTGTATGGGACACAAAGCTATTCAACCAGCTCATCAGTGATATGGTTGCCTCGCAGTGTTTTTGTTTGCACTGTGTTGCTTCTTAGGAAGCAAAGAGTGAATGTCAAATAGCTGTGTATGTGGCTTCAGTGCAGAATATCATTATCTAGCTGGTCAATTACCCAGCCTGTTGACATAAATTGTGCATATATTTACAGACAATACAAGTGATAATCTCGCTGAAAAGGAAACAGTGCTGCTGAAATAGAAATAGAGCATTTGCAACAGTTTGGACAATGCATAGGGCTGCAACCTGGTAGTCAACCAAACATTAGTCGATGAGAAGAGTCTTAGTCCACCAAGTTACAGTCAGTCAAAAATAGATATTACTGTACATGACCACATGGAGTATCATTTAAGACGTGTATGTGACCTAATATAGCAAATTATTGTTCAAAAGCATAAATACACACACACACACACACACACACACACACACACACACACACACACACACACACACACACACACACACACACAAAAGACTTTAATAGGCTAATTGACAACATTTTAATTAATTGGGGGCACACCTGTGGATGTATTTTAAGGCACACCTCAAACACACTGCTTCCTTTTGTGACAACATGGAAAATCTAAAGAAATCAGTCAAGGTATGAGGAAGAGTATTGTGGACCTCCACAAGTCTGGTTCATCCTTGGGTACAATTTCCAAATACCTAAAGGTTCCATGTTCACCCGTTCAAACAATTATACGGAAGTATAAACACCATGGGAATGTCCAGCCATCATAGCGCTCAGGAAGGAGATAGGTTCTGTGTCCAGAGATGAAGTGTTTTGGTGACAAATGTGCGTGTCAGCCGCAGAACAAAAGCAAAAGACCTTGTGGAGATGCTGCTGAAGCTGGTAAGAGAGTGTCATTATCCACACTGAAACTAGTCCTGGACTGACATGGGCTGAAAGGCTACTCAGAGAGGAAGAAGACATTACTCCAAAAGAAACATAAAAAAAGCCAGATTACAGTTTACAAATGGACACAGGGACAAAGACCTTCATTTTTGGAGACATGTCCTGTGGTCAGATGAAACTAAAATTGAACTGTTTGGCCATAATGACTATCATTAGATTTGGAGGAAAAAGGGGGAAGCTTGCAAGCCTGACAACACCATCCCAACTGTGAAGTACGGGGGTGGCAGCATCATGCTGTGGGGGTGTCTTGCTGCAGGAGGGACTGGTGCACTTCACAGAATAGATGGCATCATGAGGAAAGAACATTATGTGGAAATATTGGAGCAACATCTCAAGACATCAGACAGGAAGTTAAAGCTCGGGCGCAAATGGGTCTTCAATTGGACAATGACCCTGAGCATACCGCCAGATTAGTTACAAAGAGGCTTCAGGACAACAAAGTCAATGTTTTGGAGTGGCCATCACAAAGACCTGATCTCAATCCTGTAGAAAATTTGTGGGCAGAGCTGAAAAGACGTGTGGAGCAAGGTGGCCAACAAACCTGATTCACTTCCACCAGTTCTGTCAGGAGGAATGGGTCAGAATTCAAATCAAATCAAGTTTATTGTAATTTTGCTGTACATACACAACAGTACAGGCAAGATGAAAGAGCGTTTGTTCAGGATCCAGTAACTTAAAGCAATTTAAATCAAGAAGTGTTAGTATATCTGGTCCAGCAGTTCAGCATTCTGACAGCTTATGGAATGAAGCTGTTGATCATTCTGGAGGTTCTTCCTTTAATGCTCCAGAAACGTTTGCCTGATGGTAGCAGTTCAAACAGTTGATGGAGAGGGTGTGAGGAGTCCCTGACAATGTTCAGTGCTCTGCTCCTGCAGCAGCTCTGGAAAGTTCTTGGACAGAGGTGAGGGAAACTCTGATTCATCAAACCATTGTGAGAAACTTGTGAAAGGAAACCCAAAATGTTTGACCCAAGTCATACAGTTTAAAAGCAATGGTACGGACAGTGCTCAACTTGAGGGCGGATGGAGGGGGTTGGCATCCCCCCTGAAATAAAAGTGGTAAAAATCATCCCCCTCTCAAACGGCCATCCCCCCTTTCCTTCCCCGGCCATTTTTACCAATGAATGTGGAAATATTACTCCTATTCTGAATTTCTGACAATGGAAATATAACCACTATTCCAATATTTAGGGGGATTTGCGTTCAAAGGGACCGTTCTTTCGGCCGTCAACTTGTCCACACATCCGCTCTGTTGATAATCCCACACTGTGGGAGAGCAGGCACGTGCGAATGTGACCCAGCGTTTCTTTTTTCTGTTTCATCAACGTCAGTGAGCGGCGTAGTAGCGCAAGTAGCGGTGTTACGATTTTAGCACCATGGCCAAGCGACAAGGACAGCTCGATCTGAGGGACTTTGGATTTAAGAGGAAAAAGTGACAAATTAGGTAAGTCAAAAGTCATGAAAATCAGCTATTACTTTCCATAAAACAACCATTCTGTCACCAAATGTGTAATCTCTGGACGTAGTGATAACAACACAGCTAATGATGCTAGGTTGCTAACGACGCTAGCGGTTACTGGCTGACTCGGGTTTGGCTTCTCAATGGGGTTTAGATTCGCTTTTATCAGTCTGGGCTGAGCAAGATAGCGTTTGTCTGGGATTCTCCAGGCTATGTAAACACGCAAAGAATTCAACATTAACGTCATTTATCATAGTGAAAGGAGAAGTCACATACTGTAGTCACAGAGTCACATCAGAACGTACAGGCATTAATGAACATTATTAGTATGAGCTTAACTTTAAACAGTCTCTCAAAACCTTGTGCCTGCTTTGGGAGCAAATCTAAATGTATAATAATCTTTATTTGGCCAATGCTGTTTTCCTACAGATGTTGATGAAATGGAACCAGCAGTGCCAGAAGAGCTACAACCCTCCTTCAAGCTGTGAACACACTGGTCATCTCCACAGCTGAGTGTGAGCGTGGCTTCAGTCACATGAACATTTTAGCCACAACAAGAAGCTTCCTAGTAGTAAAAAGCATGTAATCAAGTGTGCTGGCCCTCCATTGAAAGTGTTCAAACCAGATGTCTATGTTAGGTCTTGGCTTCAGAGCCATTGTCTAGCTAATGATCCAAAAGCAAGAGCCCGGAAAATTTACTACAAAAAACATTATGAAAATCTTTGGAAACTTCTGTGAATTAGGGGAGAACTGGGTAGGCAGCTATTGGAAAAAAACTGATTAGTTATCCATTTTACTTTTCCTATTTTGTCTTTTGAGGCTAGCCACCTCAAGTTTAAAATATCTCAGGTGTTGGTGTATTTGTGTAATTTTCTTTATATTAATTTTCAATTTTTAAAAATCGTTTCAACTAGTTCATTATTTTTTTTGCATTTGAATTAAAATGAACTTGACCTGACTTGAGAGGATTCAGAGTTTCATTTGCAGTTTTTGTGAGGTTTTGTTTCACACTTCAGTAGATGACTTATCAAATGATCTCAAATTACCATGAGTATGAAATTGCACTTGAACCCAGGAGGAAAAGTGGTCCTCTGCATTTACCTCTTACTCTATAGGAACAGTGATAGCCATGGCAGCCTGGGGACTGACTCCAATTCTGAGGTATCTTGGTCAAGATCAATGACAGGAGAATCTGACATATAACATCCATGCCATATTTGTTGTTTTAGGACAGTAAAATAATTATCTTTGAGCTTTAACAAGAATAAAAAGGCTATGTAGTTTGTTTCACATCATATGCACTGTCATCAGGGCAAAATATCCATTCCAAAAAATAAAATCCACCATCCCCCCC
>NW_007578085.1:345645-498306 GCF_000690725.1 Stegastes partitus | reverse complement strand
GATGGATGGATGGATGGAAGAAACATTCAGGTATATCCCTCATCCTCAGACAACTGAAGACGAAATAAGAGCTATAAGGGAAAGAAAGGAAAACTGGGGAGAATTATCAGGGCCTGCCCACAAGAAATTGAAGAATAATGGACTGGGTAAACTGTCATTTGTCTACATCCAACATATGGTCCTGAGGTAAAAATTTCCCAAATCTGTGAATACCCTCTAAAGTGACCATTGATTTAAACATTTAGAAGATCAGAACTAGGACATGTGTTTTGGTGAAAGTCTTTACAAGAGATCGTATTTAGTTTACAGTTTTAGCTTCTGCCCATGTGTCAAGATTTGGTCTTTGCACAAAATTAAAGGTCTGGTAAAGCCAGTTCTTTCAGATTCCAGCAGTGGAAAAAGTATTCAAAACCTTAATTTAAGTAGAAGTACAAAAGTCTGTACAAAATCTCATGTCAAGCCATTTAATAGTTAAGATATTTTCAGTCTAAATTGCTGGACCGACAGACAGACACAGCACATCTAAACCTGTATGATCAACTTGAACAATATTTAGTTACAGGTGTTGCAGCCTTGCACACCCACTGCACTCAGATGTTTTTTTGATTAGGCCTGCTCAGGTTATGCTGAGATTCTTTGAGGTCCCCGGTTTCCATGTTTCAACCTTTACTGATGGGTCTGTGAGACTTGAAGGCTTCCTCTGTTTCATAAGCTTCTAGAATTTTAATGCAGCAGTGACATCCACTGGTTTCTAAGCTGTACAGCAGGCTTTCATACCTGGAAACCACTCTTGGCCTTTGCATGTGCAGTACTGCTTATGACATGAAATGGCCTCTTATATACCCGGGAATACAATTAAGCTTAAGCATGTCAAATAGGACATAAAGTGTTATGTAATCAACTGCATTTTTTTTGTCGTGTTCATTGTATTCTTCAGGTAATATACCTTTAGTGGTACCAGGCATTAAAATGAACAAGAAATTGAAGAAAACAAGAGTGGTGTAATGATTTTCCATGACTGTACATTCTCAATGATTACGATCTGCACCTGGAAAAGTCTCTGTTGAAAGTCTGAAGAGCTCAGTAGAGAAGTGGAGAAACAGATTTACACAAGTCAGAAATCTTAGGTCAAAAAAATCTGAGATCTCAACATCTGTTCTCAGTACACACTCCACATAAATACCATAAAATGTCATGAATGTAGAATGCATTGTTCTGCAGCTGAGAAAAAAAAATGGACCCTGTACCTACAACAACGTGAATGACATGTTACCCGATTACATTTTGGCTGAGCAGTGTGGCTTTTATTCACATAACTTGGCTGAAACACAACCTCTCCTATCAAGTTTATCAACTGATTCTCCCCGACAGTGACAGATGTTTACTGGGAAAAATAATGACAGATTATAAATGAAGCCTTTGTAATGTCAGACTAATGAGAGAAACATTGTTAGTGAGTCCAATACGAGGTCCTTAACAAAGGTAAATATAATACAATCTCACCACAGTTGAAAAATGCTTTATTGTTTCTATTAAAACATAAATATGTTGAACGTAATTCCACATATGCAGGAATATATGTTTGGATGTTCTCTGCTGCGCATGTGTCATAATCAGTATATTCCATAGGTGTGCTCCTTCCCGTCTCTGTATCTGTCCAGGTAGCGTAGGGGCTGTCGATGGGGGTATTTGACCTGTGGAGGGTGGTATACCGGAGGCCTGATGAACTCGAACACCGGCTCCTTCATGTCTGCAGGGAGAACATGCAGACCGGTTTTATTATCAGCAGACAGCAGCGATTGTCAATAAAAAACGCTGTCCTAACTTCAATTCATATTTTCTGTCATGTCACAAGCCCAAACTTGCGCTGTGTGAGGACTAGCGTGACTTACTGAGTGTGTTGTGAAATGTGTCGGTGACAGATTCATCCCACTGGCTCTGAAAGAAAGCCAGGCCCACCGGCGTCATGCTGTCCTGGTGTTTTCTGTAGAAATCCACTGTTTTGAAGGTACGATCCGCCAGGGAATGGCTGTGAAATAGAGGCAACACATGCTTAGCGAATCTAGCTCCATCAGCATAAACCAACACAGGGGGTAATGTTTCCCTCTCATGCGGGTCCAGTACCGTTACAGTTTGATATCAGCTTTGCAGTAAAGACTCTGCAGTCCAATAATTAACACCTTTTATCAATTTGTTTATTCTCTTGTGGTCAGAACCCCAGCCTATCTAATGCTAAGCTAAGCAGTACACAAATAATACCAGGAGCATCAGCTTCCTATCTGCAGGAATGGAATGTAGATAAGTACATTTACTCATACTGTATATTGAGTTATTTGTACTGTACTATACTACGCTGCACTTCTTCACTACAGTTGAGAGGAGAATCTTCTATTCTCTACTTTATTCCATTCAATTGGCAGCATTAATTACTGGTTATATTTTAGTTTAAAATTTACATTAACAACATTACTTTATAAAATATGTGGCACTGTTAAAGATGAAACAAGTGGCTCCAACATTTTTGGCTAACAATAAAACAGCATTACATTTAGCTTCCTTCTCACATTTCAGATATTTGAGCTCAAAGTCGTCCTGTTGCAACTCTTTGAGGCCTAAAGCAGCAAAACTCTTCTGTTAAAAAAATAAAAATAAAAATAGATTTGAGAGATCTGAGAAAGGTCTGAAAAATACATCCAAATCTGACAGCAGTTGTTTCTTCCAGATTCCTACACCACCCTATTAATTATCTGTTGCAACTTCTCTAATCACTTCACACCTCGCTATATTATCGTAGTGCTGTTGTGACACTATGTGAGAAAAGACAAGTGTCAAATTTCACCTGTCAGACCCGTTGTCGCCATTATCAGTCTCTACTTGTCACTGGTATTTTGTCAATGAGTCGCCTGAAGGCAGCTGATTTATCTGTTGACACAGGCTGCGTCTCTTTGGCAACATTTATCAACCAGTCTGCTTAGTTCTGGCTGGCTGACAGACAGCGCAGATGAACTCCTGGGTTTAAAAATCAAGCCTTGTAACTCCTCAGTCTGCATCCCAAGAACTGGGGTCTTTGGCGATTAGATTTGAAGAAGGGTGTTGTTTAACTAGGGGTCTCCAAAGATTTAGAAGTACTTCTTTTGATGTTCATTAAATTCTAACCTTGTCACATAGACTACAACTGGTGGGTATATTTTTGTCCTTAATCTAAAGATGGAACAATAATGTGCACACTTCCAAGACAGTAAGCTCACATTGCTGGACTTGACTGATTCACTGCATTACTATGAGGTTGGATAATAATCAGGAAACTAAGAGAGCAGGATAAATTATCCGCTATGATCTGCAGTGGTGCATTAAATATTTTCACACAAGACTAGAGTAACGAGCAACAAGCCCAATTAAACTTGGGTAACTGCAATTTCTTTAGTTCATTTTAAAAAGTAACAACAACAATAATAACTACTTGTTACCACTGAAAGCATCAGTTTTGCACTTCCAACACTGCCAGAAGTTAAAGTAGCTCGATCTCAACCAGCTCCAGCAGCAATTTAATTTAATTTCTTTTTTTAATGTCAGTCACAGGCTTATATACTTACTTTTACAAGTAGCAATAATCTGATTTTAAATGCTGCATACTTTTACTTAAGTCAAGAACCGGAGGCAGTAGCAAGAGATTAGTTGCACTAAACATTTACACACCAACAGTCAGGTGTACCTGCTAACTGAGCTAACTGTCAAAGCTAACATTAGCGTGCTAATATGTGAAAACATTTAGAGTAAAAAGAGTAAAATATCTAATGTGGATGATACTTATTCTCACGCTACTAAATAGGGTGCAAATTTTATGGTTTTAAGTTTTTTCACAAATTTAAAATTAAGTTAGCTTAGCTTACTCAGATATATTCACACTGTTTATAAACTGAATTAGTTTTTTCCAACTCTGAGACACATTTAATATGTTACTCCTTGTGTGCAGACATAAAAAATGAAATACCCACATTTAAAAAGATTTATCATTTGTGCCTTTAAAACTGTACTTAATAGAAGTTATGCTATTTTGTAATGCTACAGTTACTTCCTGTTTTCACAGCTGATTCATACATTGTGACCAGCTAAAGAGAAGTTAGGAGGGATTTTGTGTTAAAGCTACAACCTAATCCAGCCAGAGTTCCTTCTCCAGGTCTACAGTCGTCCTCAAATGTATTCATATCCTTCCATTAAAGAAAAAGCAAAAGTCACAATAGTCACTCAAACAACTAGAAACTGAAAAAAGTAATAATAAATAAAAAATTGCTAAATGATAATTTAGTGAAATAAGACATTGCTTTTGAATTGTGGTTGAAAAGAATTATTAGAAAAATAAATAGATAAATAAATAAATAACTCTCCTGGACAAAGTAGAGCACTTTGCTGATGAGCAGTGGCCAAAATCCAAATACCTGTCAACAGGTGCAGAAGTCTGATGGAGAATTACAGAAAACATTTGACTGCAGTGATTGGCTCACAGGGTTGTTCAACACAATATTAGTGTATGGGTCCCATCATGCTTGTTTGCTTGTTTTTGTTGTTGTTTTAATATTTCTGTTGAACCACAATTCAAAAGTAATGTCATGACTTTTATTCAATTTTCATTATTTATTGTTACTTTTGTCAAGTTGAACTTATTTCAGTGGCAGCTGTAGCTGTTTTTTTCCATCTGTAAAAGGGAGGGTATGAATACATTTGAAGATGACTGTACCAGACTGTATGTCATATGAATGTGTTGCTCACCATGGTGACGGCCTGAGATCTTCCTGGAAATTGACGTGTCCGTCCTGCTTGAAGAGCACGTAAATGTAGCGGTGGTAGCCGGTTCCTCTGGCGGGAAAGGGAGGCAGGTAGTGACACAGCTCCTCTCCAGCCTGCACGGCTCCACCTGGTATGTTCCCTCTGCAGACACACGACATTCAGAGCTCTAGACACTCCCACTGTGTAACAAATGTGTTTTATTTTGCACTCATAATTGCATGTTTTGTCATGTGTTGTTTACTGAGTTTATCCTTTAATAAGTTATGTATTTTATTTGAGAGTTCAGTCTCAAGACATGAAAAACAAATGAAAATTCTAGTTTACAAGCTACAAGATTATGTTGCTTAATCAATGTAAGATGTTCCAACCTCAAGAAATATTCTTAAAATTACAATAACTTCAGACATGTTTTACAACATACAAAAATATTACATCTTAATTAGTTTGATATATAATTTCTGTACAAATTAAATTCGGTAATGGTTTTATATTCATAAAATGTTAATATTTTTTCATTTTATTTGCCATACATGACAGTGGCAGTAAATTCTGTGGGTTTTGGATCAGTAAAGTTGTTGTGGATGTGGAAAATTTTGTAATGTTTTGACATTTTATCAGCAATAGTAATTTACAGTAGCAAATATATGAGATTATTTTTCATTTCAAAAGTTCAACTGCTGGCCACAAGATGTCTCCCCTTTCACTGAAAACTAAATTCATGCTGGCTACAGACTTGTTACATTTTAAACCACAACTTGCGACGTCACAATTGCTGCTTGTTCAAATGTTTTATACTCAGATCACAAATACATCATTCTGCACTTTGAAGCTCAAACAGCCAGATGAAGATACAATAAGCACATTTGCAGTGGAAGGGGACTTTAATTTTTACTGAAAATTCTTTTACTTTGAGAAATTACCAAACTAAACTGACGGCAACTATAATTTATGTTTGTCATTTGAGTTTCAGGCCAATTAAATCATTTCTTTGCACCTTCAAACCTCCCTATGAATGCAACATGCTCAACATGTTTAGGTTTTAAGCTGATTGAAGCAGGCTTGAAGTACTCACACTAGCCAGTGGACGTATTCTGCCTCATTATCCAGAAGATGCTCATCTGAAAAAGATGACACAGCATTTATTGAAACGATGTGTATATGCAGAGAAGCCACGAGTTACTTGTGATGATTCACTTATCCAGAGCTTTGTGAGGGCTGATGCCGACCTGGACAGGTGAGCAGGAGGGTCCACAGGGAGCCCTCCTCTGCATCGAAGCTGATCTGAGGGGCAGACGCTGCCTGGAGAGAAGAACAGCAAGGAGAAGACAAAAAACACCGTCAAAGAGGATTTATAAAGGCGGGTTGAGGGCAAAAAAGCAATTCTTCTGTTGCTTTCACGCACTTCAGTAGGTGTCAGCTGATTCCCAAAATACAATTGACCGCTGTTGTCCCGGCTGTAGTGGATGCTGAGTATGACTTGAGGTACAAAATAAGCCATGGGGAAGAGATCTCTGAAGACCCCGTAGTGGTCTGCCAGCCTCTTGATGTGAAGCGGACCACCGGTGTTCTCCCAGGTTTTCTGCACTTGATCCAAAGAGATCTTAACTGGTAGAGGGGAAAAAAAGAAAAACGTCACGACAATCCTCAATTAGGAACTCAAGTAAGTTTTAGAATCAGTGCTGGTGAACTTACAAGTGCGCAGACGGGAAGTTCTCTCCAGCTCAGCGTTCTTCTTGTTGTCCTTTAACAACTGATTCCTCTCCTTCACTTCTTTGGTGCTGCGGGGTCGACAGTACGGCAGTCCGACATCCACTCGCTCAGCGCCTTCACACACAGCAAAGCTCCTTGAAGCCGCGAGCTCACAGAATTCTTATTTACCGTAGAAAAAAGTGCTCATTGCCACAAGACGACACCCTTTTTTAATTTCTCACCATGCTCCGGATCAGCTTGTTCCACGTAGCCCCTGTAAGTCTTCCACCACACAGGTTTGTTCTTTGCCTCCCCGGCTTGTCTGAAGTAACGATTGTAGCTGCGGTACCTCTCTAATGACCGCAGTCTCTTGGTGTTAATATCCTCATTTGGCATTGGACCCAGAGGGGGTGTCTGTTTGCAGAGGAATGCTTGTGGGGGGAAAACAAAAGCAAACAAACGTTTATCATGTTGTCTGTTTAATCCTGCATTTACACTGTGTATTCAGGCTGTTACATTTATTTAGGAAACGCGCATTCACTGACTAATTTCTCTTACATTTAAGGTTCTAATTTCATAATTTGACCTGTTTATTTACATTTTCAGTGTTATATTTGCACATGTTTGTGTTTGTATCTTCAGCTGTGGATCACATTTTGCTAATATTTACTGTACTGTTTGCTGAAATTTGTCAGATATTGCTGTCATCAATCCTCTCAGGATGGGCTAACAAAGAGATATCCTCTGTGCAAGCAAAACTCTTTTAGAAGATTTGACCATTTTACTCAAAGAATCAATGTGGTTGACGAGGTTAGACATATTTACTCTGTTAATGTCAGCATATTTGTAGCTTAGCCCAAAATTATTCATCCCCATCTCAAATTTTTTTCTTATACTATTCTTTTATAGGTTTTTCCAGCTCAAGGCTTCCTTGCCATCACTCTGGTCATTCCAATATTTTCCAACATGTCTTGACCACTTTGTATGTTTCAGATCAAATGCTGCCCAACAACAAGTTTTTCCGCAAACACTCTGATGTTTTTCCTCCACAAACTTAATATATCTGTTAAAAAAAAAAGCACCCCCAAAGCATTACATTGCCACTTTTGGGCTTGAGGTTAAATGTGTTTTCTTTTTTTTGCCAATTGAAAGATACATACTTGTGTCCAAACAACTCTATTTTTTCATCTCATTCAATCCTAGCATTGACTACCAAAAGCTTTCTTCCATATCAGCAATCAGCCTTGTTCGGTGTCTGCTGGATTCAACAATAACCTTGACCATTTTTGCAGAGTCACTTTTCGCTTCCTACCAAATACTTTGAGATATTTCGCAGTGTGAAATTCCTTGTACTTTTTGACTATGCTTTGCGCTGACACACTTAAAAGGCACTTGAAAACACCTGGGTATGACTTTACACATTTTGCAAGAATCAAGTCTGTCTCAGCGATGGACCTTATGAACACGCTCTGTTTGGTTTAAGCCATGATTTGTAGCTGATTAAAGGGTTGAATGCTCCAGCACATAGTAGAAATTTCCAGGATCCTTTGGAGTGATGCTGAAGCTTGCACTGTCTCCAAAATGTGCAACAATTCCAGTGGGTATGAATAATTTTGGACATGACATTTGGAATAAAAAATGTAAAACAACCAAAATGGTCTTATTTTATTTTGCCATTTCCAGTCTGAAAACACTTGTTGGTCAAAAAAAGAAAGACTTAATGTCATAATTTGGCATGGCTATGAATAATTTGGTGCTTATCTGTGTCAAAGCACACCCTGGTGCGTCAGACAGAACCTGGTCCACTTTTCATCAACGATTACGATTCTCGAGCTGAGTCTTGCTAATGACATATGTTCAACTTGTCATAACACTTTTAATGACTACATTGGCCTGTGGAGTTCGGTGATGTTTGTCTCCACAGAGGACAGCATGTCTCTGAGCTCTGCCTCTAGCTAATACAACCAGACACTGTCCTGTACAAGAAGCAAGACAAGGGTCCTCTAAATGTAAACAGATTATAAATAAGCAATATTCATACAATACCTGTTGTGACAAACGTCCTCGCATTATTGACCCCTAAATCTGTCCCATTCCGCAAGGCAGCCACACAAACCGTGCGCAGCGCCATCTTGGAATGAGCTCTTCCCCCTTGTTTCAGGAGGTACGGTGGCCGAGAGGAGGAAAAAAAACGGAATGTGCACTTTTAAACCGCTTGTGTTCCTGTAGATGTGCAAAAATTAAAAATGATTCTGTGTGCTATAATCTTTAAAATTCCACCCTCGTGAATTGCATCAAGTCATTTAATACCATATCAAGCACAATGTTAGAGCCTGTTGTCAGTCTTTGGCAGGTGACAAATTGGATAATATAAGTGGAAATGGTCCCTTCATGCTGTTTAAATCACTAAAAACAACTGGATTGGTTATAACCTAGAGGACAGAACAGGTAGAATAATGCAAAAACATAAGAATAATTGCAAAGAAATAATTTCTTTTTGTGTGTTTGATATAGATGAAAGCAGCTGTAGACATTTAGAAACCGGGAGGTGCAGTTTTAACAAGCACTTTTTGGCACAACACACTCAAACACCAACAGAAATAAGATTACAGACTTCTGGCTGTATTGATAAGTCATACTTTTAAAAGACATTTCAGTGCACCTTCTTGTAATACTCTCATGTAGCAAATGAGTCTGTATCTGTATTTTCACTACAAGTATTACTTTTTCCTTTTTTTTTTTTTTTTTAAGTCTTTGACTGTTAAAATTACACTATTTTTTTTCAATAGTTAATTCACATGTTTATTGTTTCTTTGTTGTTGTTTTTTAGCCCAAGCTGTGACTAATGTCCACAATAATATATATATATAATTGTTTTACATATATTTGCCATCATCGTCACAATTTGCGAAAGTTAGAACACTTTTCAGCGTATTTTTCAGCATCGTTTCTGCCAGATTTTTACTGCTCTTATAGGGATTTATTTTCTTTTCTTTTCTTTTTTTAGTGTATATTGTATTCATTTCTATAGTAATGGTCCTGTCTCGCTCTGTCCATTGTGTTTCTAAACTTCTCCGCGGTACGTGAACGCACCATTTTTGCGTTTGTCGTCATCAGGGAAGCTTCACTGACGGTTTTGTGTTTTCAGTCAGATGCTGTGCACGAATGTGTCCGTTCAAGTGGTGAGAATTAATATTGTGTCATTGTTTGGTTACACGTAGGTGGCGAGTGTGTACGTGAGCTCTGGTTTGAAGTTAAATTGTTGGTCTGTTTTAATATTTTGCCCAGTATTGGCTCCCAGGAGTCCTAGCTAACGTGAAATGATTTGAGTGTATGCTAACGCTAGCTAACGTTAGCCTCTCCTTCCACTTGGCTGAGTAAATGTGTGGTAGCTAACGTTACCATTTGGACTGAGCTTTGTTCTCTGCTTGACTGTAGACCTGCTGTCTCTCAGTCTGATAAATGGCACTATAAAAAAAAACAACACATTTTTAAAAGGCCATCTGCCCTCCTGAGAAACAGTATTTTTATTAAATACTTAGTTATGTCTGTAGTCATTCTATAAAACTGTTACCTTGATGTCTGTCACACCATGACCAATATCTTGTTTGTTTTTTCCTTTTTATTTCACAGAGATGTCTGCTCTTTCTTCAGACATGGAGGCTCAGAATTCAAACCTAACCTGTGTCATATGCCTGGATCGTTTCCGCATCCCTGTCACCATCCCCTGCGGTCACACCTTCTGTAAAAACTGCATCACCATTCACTGGGACACCAAGAGCAAGTCAGACATTGGCCCTCAGTGCCCCATCTGCAACGAGGAGTTCCCCACCAGGCCCATTCTCAAGCGAAACGTGTCCCTATCGGTCCTGACCGAGGCTGCCAACAGCACCAACCCCTCCTGCAGAGAGTCGCTCATGAGGGGAAGTGAAGGGGCCAGAGCCATGCTGCTGTGTGATCGTCATAAAAAGCCTCTGGTTTATTACTGCAGGCAGGACAAAATGTCTGTGTGCTGCGAATGTGGTATCTCAGAGTGTGTGAACCATGAAATGGTCATGTTGGAGGCAGAAAGGGAAAATCAAGAGGTAAATGAACACATTGCCTTCACAGGTGCTTAACTGGGATGTAACATGGATTGTTACACCAGCTGGAACACTGTCCAGCATCAAATGATACATGATTGTGACTATACAAAGCCGACTGTCTCACTGTGATGTGTTTTTTGTTTTTTTACAGCTGCTGCTGGAAAGGAAGAGTAAGGAGGTGGACAAACTCATTGAAGAAACACAGAAAAGCATAAATGACTTGGCCGAGAATATCAATCAAGCTAAGGTAAACGCTCAAGCCTATTTGAAAGTATCAGAAAGACTTCAGAGAAAAAGTCAGCAAATTGTAGAAACCTTAAATTGGTCTTAAATAGGATAGGAGACACTATTAACTGTGTATTCACAAATTCACCAGTGCTGAGATGTTGAGATGTTAAGGTACCTGGGCACTGAGATCAACCACCAGCTGTCCTGCACACATCATGTGGACAGGGTCTACAAAAAGGCCCAACAGCACAGGTTTCATCTGAGGCCAAAAGGTCTTAATACTAGACAGGATGTTCTAACAGCAGTATACTGGTCACCGTGTGAATCAATCCTCACAGTCAACATATCATCAAGGTGCAGCTTCCTCACAGTGAAAACCAAGAAAAACTTCACTGCAGTCTTTAAACATGCAACCAAAAACACTCAAACCCAACTCTGACACCTTCACAATCTGGCAGTGAAAAAGAAAGGCAGACTCCATCACTAAGGATGCTTCACGCTGCTTTCATCTTTGTGGTTCAGCTGCTCCCTTTAGGTAGCTGTTACAGAGTATCTCTGGCTAAAAGGAGGAATTTAAAAATATTCCCTCTGCAATACTAATTTAAAAGAAGACCAAATAGACTGTCACTACTTTTTGTGCTAGCTTTTATGGGTGTATGTTTATTGCTGTATGTGAGCTCTAAATCGACTGTTTTCTATCATTGTGTGTATTTATGTATATATGTACGAGGTTTGTCAGAAAAGTTTCAGGACTGGTGTCACAAAAGATATATTTCTAATCTAAACTAGAACTGTCAGATGAACAGAGCATTGTGAGCAGGCGCGTTGTCATGGTGAAGCAGCCACGACTTGTCCTACCACAACTCTCGCCTCTTCTAACGCACTGAATGAAGCAAATGCCACAGGATCTCTTTGTAGACGTGTTGGTTGATCGTCTGACAGGAAAAACTTGCAGTTTGTGGTTTGAGTTTGAAAAATGTCTTTCGTGACACCAATCCTGGAACTTTTCTGACACACCTCGTATGTTTTTATTTAAATGCTAATTGAGGGGTTTTTTTCTTCTTCCATCAACAGGTGACTCTTCAGCAGACTTCAACTTGGGTCAGTGTCAAATTCTCCACCCTGATGAAAATCCTGGCTGACAAGCAGGAGGTGACAGAGCTCTTCATTAAGGAGCAGCAGGAGGCTGCCATCACGGAGGCGGAGGCACGACTAGCTGAACTAGAAGAGCGCTCCCAGATACTCAGGGAGAGCCAGGGCCAAATAGCAGCTCTACATAACCTCTCTGATACGGAGCTCATCAGGGTTTGTACCTCTGACTTCATGCTATCTTTAGATTTGCTTGTTTGGAGTTTACACACTCCTGAAAGGAGAGCCAGACTGTGAGCTCTGAATTGACCAAGAGCCGAGGTAGAACTTACAGGAACTTTGTGCTGCTTGATGGCAGCAGAAGCATTTTTATTATAACTTGACAAGGTTTAATTTAAAAAAAAAAAAAAAAATCCCATTTCTTACTGCTATATTACACTACACCTTAATGTGGAACTTCTGGCCCATCAGACACTGATAAGACTTTTCTTACACCAGCAACCAACTTTAAGTGGACCTTGTGTCATGTCTTTCCTGTAAATCAAATGCAAGAATGCTAAATGTATGTGTTACTAGTGGTGTGACAGTTTAACCCTCTGAACTCCAAGCAGTTTCTGGACATTTTAGTTGCTCCTGTCACATTTTTACTCACTGTGGGCTCTTTTTTTTTTTTTTTTTTTTTTTACTGCAATATCATGGACCATACCTCTGTGGAAACAGCAAAGCCATAGCTAGAAGTGGGGAGACCTTAGAAGTGTCTCTTCTGCAATATAACACATATTAGGACAGACATCATAAAAAAGAAAAAAACCTTGAATTTCTTTAATTATTTATTTTACAAAAATTAAAATTAAAATAAATACCAATGATACATACAAACAATATTTTACTACTTACATTTTTAATATGCATCTCCTCTCAGTTGCTCAGTTGCAGCTGAAAGTTTCCTGAATTTTTGGTGATGTGATCGTTTGCTGCAGCTGAGTCACTTGATGGCTTCACATTTGTCCCGAGGAGTACAGAATTTCTTAATTCCTTACAAAATGTAGTCCTCCGGCTTCCTCCCACAGTCCAAAAACATGTTGAGGTTAACTGGTGATTCTAAATTGTCCATAAGTGTGAATGTGAGTGTGCTTGGTTGTCTGTCTCTAAGTGTAGCCCTGTGATAGACTGGTGACCTGTCCCGGGTGTCCCCTGCCTTCACCCTAAGTCGGCTGGGAAAGGCTCCAGCCCCCCCTAAGCGGTGTATAGATAATGGATGGATAGTGTGATTTTGCTAAAATATTGCTATTTTAATCTTCAATTTGGTTAGTTTTCTTGAGGAACTGCACACATGTTTAGCTCAAAGGCCATCAGAAACTTGAAAATCCAATGAAACTTGTTCTGTTTATAAGGTGACTGGCAGGTAAATTATACAATTTTGGGGAAGACTTTTAAACCAGCTGACAGCTTGTAGGGTTCAGGGGGTTGAAATAGCAAAATGCTAATAGAGAATAACATGTACAATGTCAGTTCTTCAGAGCTTAGGTAAAACAACCATGTGGATACAACCCAAATGAGTAGATGCATTGGTTTAGTCAGGTAGAGAAAACACATGATTAGAGAATCGTGTCACATCACTTTATTGCAGCTTGTAAGCCAATAATCAAAAGCCCTGTGGCTCGCGATTCACTAGACATCTTTGATGATAGAAACATCATTCAGTGCAGCTCCCAGCTGTCATTCGTGCTAACAGGCTGACAGCTTTATCAGAAAATGTTAATTAATTTTTTTGCCCTTGAGAGAAAAAATCAGTTTATTGTTTTTAAGGAGAGACAGAAAGATTTATCACCACTTCTTAAACTCACCGTTTAAGTTGCACAAGTAATCAATCAGACTGTCAAACTTCATCCACTCAACACAAGACATATAGTCAGTGCAATACTGAACAATGTTGTTGCACATCACAGATTTTCCTCATATGGTGTTAAGTCATCTCTGAAATGCATTAATCTTCACAGGAATCATTGCACGTAGAAATCCCCCGTTTCAAGGATATTCCCACAGAAGTAACGCCAAACCTGCAGGATCGATTAAACGGCGTCACAGATGTCCTGTCCCGAGTCTCTAAGCTGGTGTCGGAGGACCTGGACAAAGCTGTGAGCACCGCCGTGGGTCACGACAAAGACGGTAACCTGCCCTCAGGAGAGACGCTCCCTCTGTAGCCAGATAGCTTGGTTTGGCAGCAGTTTATCCATCACTGTCTGCTTCGTGTTCTCATGCTTGTTATTGGTCTCCAGGTTCCCCTCAGGATAAGAGGCCAATACTGGCTGTTGTTCCCAGTCCAGCTGCTCCGTGCCACCCTGGTGGGAAGGAGGGCCTCAGCGCTTGTAAGTCAATTTATAATTGAGGACCTGTAATGTTCTTCTACCATGTTCAAAGTTTGATTTGACACTTCTCAGTTCCTGCTTTGCTTTGTCTGATTCCTTTCTGCCTCCTTACAGACCGATGCTCTCTGACTTTTGACCCTCGCACGGCCAACGCACACCTGTGTCTGTCGCAGGAGAACCGGAGGGCGGAACACCTGACGTCCGGGCCACGCCCCGTCCCCGCCCATGAAGCTCGCTTCGATCACACCTGGCAGGTGCTCTGCTTTCAGGGCTTCACCCATGGACAACACTACTGGGAGCTGGAGGTGTCCAAACCCTGGGCCTACCTCGGGGTAAGACATCATGTTGTGGTTGTATACTGTGGCTGTGAGGATGAATCACGAAAGCCCTGATATTCACAAAAAGCCAATTTGAGCATCTAGACTCTATAAATAATAACAACTATAAATCCTGAAATCATACAATTCACATTGAAACATCTCAGAGCTGGCAGAGGTTGCTACTTCATTTTCTATAATCAGTGCAGCTTGTTTAAAAGAGAAGTCAGCGATTCTGGAGAAAGACTGTTCATGTTTTACCTCAACAGTCAAACAAACAAACAAACCTCACCTTTCAGTGCGTCTTTAGAAACCTCACCTCACAAATTCTTGTCCATGAATCGCCAAGGCAACGGCACTAACAACCAGGCTGATGTTCCAGCTGTATGCAACGTGGAAAGGCATGTCTCTTTCATATCATAGCACTACGTTTTAAGTTTGTGTCCTTTTTGAGCCTTCCTTTTTCGTTGTTTCTCAATCATATCCCCTTCACAATTCCCCCCATCCTGTGCACAAGCATGAGTGCCTCCTGCTGCTTGTTGGCTGTAATAGTGTCGTAGAGCTGTAACCATCAATCAGTTAGTCGTCAACTGTTAATTACCAGCTTTTTTTTTTTAATAAATAATTGGTTTAATAATAATATCTGTGCAATTCTCTGATTCTAGCGTGTAAAGTGTGATTATAATAATTAAACATAACAGTAATGATTAGCTGCAGGCAGATAGTGTTGTGTGGATCAGTCTGACACACTTTGTTTCCACATTTACAAAGCCAGAGCATACAAATATTTGATATCCTTTCGGTGCATACGGAGAACGGACAGCAGGTGAGTCACTGAATTTAACAAAACTGTATTGAATTAGAATCACTGATTTCCCATTTAAGTCTATAGCCAAATAGTTAGTTTAGCTTTGAATGACAGACTTAAAAACTAAAGTAACTTAAGAGTTCTGCCTGACACACACACAAAAAAACAGCCCAAAACAAATTTGACTTGCCTGTGGAATTGTTTGTATTGCATTTCTGGACGATACATTTTAAAAGTTGGCTTTTTCATGAACATTGGGGTTGCTGTATAACAAAGAAGTACTTTAGTTGTTTCACAGAAATTTAATTCAGAACAGATAAAGTACAGCAGGTCTTTTGAGCTACATGCTAACATCAACATCCCACCGTTGACAAAGCTGATGTCACAGAGCTTACTGAGTTTAGCATGTTTACACTAAACACTAAGGTTGTTTTCCAATACCCATACTGTATCATATGCCAGAACAAGATGTATTCTTTTCCAATACATAGTATATTGAATGCAGTGTTGCCAGAAATAGGTTGATATTGTGGATATAGTCGTCCAGGAAGTCCTACTATATCTGCTCTCATTTTGCTAGATGCAAGCCAGCGTGCTTTTCTTGCCATTCTGACCTACAGTCCTCAGCACAGTACAAATATGTCAGGGTGTTTTGTGCAAATAAAATAGGCTTGAATGGCCGAGAGCACACAGAGAGATGACAGCTCATTTCGCACTTCAGACTGCAAACGATATGTCAGCAAGACTGTTGAAGCTTAGGGCCAAGGATGCCGCTATGGCTCACCTGGTTGAGCTGGTGTCCCATGTTCAGGGGCTATAGTTACCCGACGCACAGGTCATGAGTTTGAGTCCCGCTCATGGCTCTTTCCTGCAGGTCCTTCCCCCCAGTCTTCTTCCCCACTTTCCTGTCCTTTTTTTGGCGGCAAAAAAGCCCAAAAATAACTTTACAAAAAAAAAAGCTTATGGCCTAACACTGTAATAAATTAATATGTCCCCGTTGTATGAATACTGCAAGTAACAGTACATACTTTGTTAGGAAAAGAAAAAAAAAAAGGAACTTAGTCAATTTTTCCTGAGGCTATTGGTTCTGCAGGTATTATGACATAAACCAAAGTGTCAACTAAGAAGGACAAATGGAAATTTAGACCTGTTAGTACCACCAGAGGTAAAGTAAGGGATCACTGAAGTTCACAGCAATCCATCCAGTGGTTTGAGACACATTTCACAGTCAAATTCACAGATGGTTTTGCTAGAACAACAAAATTCACCTTAATCAGTAGGACCTCGTCACCATGGATACTGATGACAAGTTCCATGACGATCCAGTTCAATTCAACTCAGTCGTTTTATTGGCCCAAATGGGAAGCTTTTTTGCAATCAGGCTACAAGATACAAACATCCTACATACATAAAATACACACAAAACAGAAGTACAAAATGTTAAAAAAACATAACCATCCAGAAGTTGGTGAGATGTTTTAGTTTGGGCCAAAATCAGACATGACAGGACAATGACATTACCATTCCTAGTGTTGCTGTGTCATCAACCAAAATATAATCCTAGTAGAACTGTGTACTTAATCTACCATTCATCATCTTACCTTTTTGCAAAATTGTGTTTTTCACAATAACGACTCCAACCACGCTGTAGCTGTAGCTGTGCCTGCACAGATGGTCGTGTCGGTCTGTTGCTGGCTCTCTCCAACGCTCTGTCCAGATTGAAATATGCCAACAGCTGAAATTTTGTACATGCATTCGTGATCCTCATAAAGCAACTCAAAGCTGATGCTGCAGCTATTTCATCCTCTGCCCCACCTCTTGTCAGGTGACCTACGAGACCATCCCCAGGAAGGAGAAGGGCAAGAGGTGCATGGTGGGTATGAACGAACTGTCCTGGAGCCTGCAGCTGGACGAGCATCAGCTCAGCGCCTGGCACAACGGCCGGAGGGAGACCCTGACCGGCCACTCGCAGCACAGCCGCATCGGCATGCTGCTGGACTACGAGGCGGGGACGCTCACCTACTACGGAGACGGGCAGAACAGGCTCCACGCCTTCCACTGTGCCTTCACCCAGGAGCTGTTTCCCGCCTGCTGGATAGGAGAGGGCGTCAGCATCACCCTCTGCTCCACATGAGCAACTCACAAAGGAGGTGAAGACGGGAGCTGAGTTATAGGAAGCACTACAGACCGTGGGCACAAGCTGACTCAACATAGAGGACCCCCCTGCCCTAACCATTTAGCAGCTTTTTAAAGTCTTTTATTTCCTCTTTTACAACAGCTGCCTTCCTATGTTGTTTTAAGCAGAAGAACCGCCTGTGATGGGCTTTACTTCCCCCAAAACCTGCCCCTTGGCTTCGATTTATTCCTGACCACAGCTAAGGAAGTGGTAACTGCTCCTGAAGGGCCTTACCATTTAAGTTCACACTGCTTCATTCTGGTTTGTTTTCTCTTTAAAGTATGTAGAAATTAATTTTCGAGAGAAGTCCGCTTTCCGACCAATCTCAACTAGTCATGTCAGAACTTTGTACTTTCACAACAAAAAAAAATAGTTTTTAGTGTTGCTACTGCGAGACAATGAGCACTTACTACAGGTGGTTGAGCTGACAGGCAAATGACTCATCATGAACAACACTGACTCACAACGATCGACACACATGCTGGATGAAGAGTTGCTAATATCTGAGTGACCGCTCAGATACAGAAAACAAAAGTGTTCTTTTTTTTTCCCCCAGACTTACGTAATGACACGTGTTTGAATGATGAAGTTACTGAGGAGCAGGTGAGTGCATCAGTAACCGTGGATCCATCGTGTTGTGGTGCTATGACTGAACAGACTCCTCCTGCAGTGTTTTAAGTGTAATAGACAGATGTTGGAGTGGCAATCTAGGACTCAACCGTAACAGGCTGACAGGACACTGCAAACCTTTGTTGCTCATACGGTACATTTGTCAGATTAACTGTGCCTGACTCCAGTATACTTTAAAGAAGTAGAATTCTTAAGAGAAGATGGATGGCTTTCTAATATTTGTATGTTCAATGGAAAGCCTCATGTGTTGTTTTTACACTTAAGTTTTAGTAGCGATGAAAGAAAGTGTTCTAGCTTCATGCTTATCATAAAGAAGGAGTGGCATCGATCTAATGAGCTTCTCAAGATGTCTTGTACTTTCACATTTTCTGCCAGAGCTGGTGCTCAATCCTTCCCTTTAAAAAAAAAAAAAATCAGTGTGGTTCCTTTAATGTGTGGATTGAAGCTCCACCTGTTCCACACAGTACATGTCCACATGTAGGAAGTCAAAGCAGCAAAGATAAAGGGAAATTTTTCTGTATTACAAAAAGCCACATCAGGCAAATCCTCCTGGCCATGCTTGAATTTCAAAATTGAACCTTTTAAGTCCAACTATGTAGGCCTTGAGAAATAAAAGCTAAAAAAAAAAAAATGCTCAAGCATGCCCAAACCTCTGTGCTTTTCAGATTTTAGTAGCTTTCGTGCGTGTGCAGGACTCGGCCCACAGCCAGATGTGAGCCAGTGGGTCATGTGTCCAGGACAACAAGCTGCTGCTCCAGTTGGTGAGACTTTGTCCTGTTGAATCCTCCCACCTGTTGCACTACAAGTGATGTGGGTGAAACGAAAATGTTGTGTTGCTGCTCACGACTACTGAGAATACAGAACTGAAATGGAGCAACATTTTATCATCTTGGGATCTTATTATGAATGCACAAATGGTCCTGACTACACGTCAGGCTAAACCTGTGATGCTGACAGTGTTGTGCTGGAATCTGCTGTACTGTCCAGATGGTCTTAGCAGGTTTTTTTTGGTGCCAGTTTTTTTTTTTTTTTTTTTTGAAGATCATGAGCACTTACAAATCATAGTTGTGAACTTTGGTATGCTGAGGTACTTGAGGCTCAGGACATCATGCATCAGTTTTTGGGAAACTGCTGTGGATTTGCACAAGTTGAATTAAAGTGCAGACGAGGACTACTGACTGACTGAGAAATGACAAGCACATTTTCAGTCTTTTTGGCCTAATGGCATAAAAAAAAAAAGAATCATCACCCCTCCTGCTGACTCTGGAATACATTTGTCAAATATGGTAATGCACTATTCTGTGTTCAAAGTGGACATTTAATACCCGTCAATGTGTGACAGCAATACTCTGTAGAAAAAAAAAAAAAAAGACGGACAGTTCTGTTCCACATGAATCATTTAATAAAATCCTATCCAATGCACACATGCATTAGTTGAGATCATGCTTTGTTTTCTTACTTGAGCCATTTTACATTAATTATTCAATAAATTAGTTTGAAATAAATACAGAGCTTTATTTGTATTTTACACACAGCCATAACAGAGCAAACAGGAGCCCGATGCATAGCATTCTAAAAGTGCAAAGAATCAGCCACGGATGTGCCACAGATACAGTATATAGATTAATGACCACAGAGGAAGGAAGAAAGAGTAGAGGCTCAGATACTGAGGTGCTCAGATCAGATCGAAAGACGGACCTCAAACTGGAGAGTTAAGATCACAACCACGGAAAGTAAAAACGATGAGAAACTGCTCTGACGGTTCTGTTTGTATCTTTAATGGTAGAAATGTACATTAGGAGCATGGAAGGTGAAGCAGGCTGGCGGTGAGTCTGACTGTGTTTTCTCAAACGTTCAGGAGCATGACAAAACAGTGAGTGACATCATTGGGTCTGCTCTTGCACATTATAAAGATAATCCGTCCTGGCCGACTGTCCCTGCAGGCCCCCCCTCGCTCTCTGCTCTAATCCAGGATCAGGGATTCACTCGACGCCGCTCTAATCTTCGTGGTCCTCTCGTCCACAAAGCAGACCAGACCACCCTGCAATCTGCTCTCCTTACAAAAGCTATTTATTCTTAAGGTTAGTGTTCTTGAGAAAATATCTCATTTTAAAAGTCTACATATTAAAAGCCTGTACACATAAATCATAGAAAAATAAAAGACTGCATCCAGCTCTTCTCAGACAGGTTAGCAAAGGAATTATTAGACTGAGTCAAGTTTAATACACAGTCATAGAAAATTGTAAATGAGCTTCACAGCATCGCTGAATCTAAAGTTTAAGGTGGCGTATGATTCTTGGGACACTTGCAAGGCGAGAAATACTAAAATAGTTAGTCAGGTTACAGTTTTTGTCAAAAAGCCCCAAAATCCTGACCACTTTGGCCTCAGCAATCTTCTCTCTGTCAAAGATTGCTACCAATACTTCTACTCTGCTACCATCAAGTAAAGGTGCTTCTGAAGAGAATGAAGCTGATTACAAGATAAGAATAGTTACAAGGAATGCAGAGGGTATATAGACTGAGGCAGGAAAGCAATGGAATGAGAAGACTTAAAGGGGATGAGGGGACTAGGAAGACAAGAAGAGGGGATAATGTTAAAAAAAGAATACTTTGTCCTCCTGATGCCCAGTTAATGGAATGAGAAACGAGGTGGTCCAGTAGGATGGAGGATACAGGAGAACAAGAGGAGGGAGGGCGAGATTAAGCAGGTCTACTGGTTCTTCTTGTCTTCTGGAGGAGAGTAGGGGGGAGGCTTGTCCTGCAAACACAGGAGAGGTATGTTCTGAGACAACAGTGCTGTACAATAATCTGTTTTCAGGATGTAAAAGAGACACTATGTCGATGTGTCAGTAAGAATGCACCACACCCATCAGCATCCTCTGCAGCTATCAGCATGTGTGCTGTTGCTCGCTGTGATTGGCTGAACCTGTAATGCTGCAAAGAAAACTATCCTGACATCTGTCCAGAGGCTAATAAAATAAATGCTGCCTTTCAGCAAACTGAAACAGCTGACATCCGATGATGAGCTGCACAAATGCTTCTTTTCACTATCAATAATGTTCTAGTTTTTTTGTTTTTTTTAATGACAATTAAAATGTGAGAAAATCCTGAACCATTCCTCCCAGGGAGCCCAGTGTGATGTCTTCAGGTCGCCTTTTTATTTGAACAAAACTCCAAAGGACAAACACAGTCAGTTTTTACAATCAAATATGAAATGAAAAAGCATTAAAATCTTCATGTTTAAGAAGCTGGAGTCTGCAAACTAAAAACAATCACTGATATAACTGATTACCAAAAGTGCTGGCATTTAACTTTCTGTCCATTAACTAACCAACCTAATGTACCTGCAGAAATTTAGCAAATAAACTGCTCTAAAAATCTCTCGACTGTATACTCTTTGTATTACGTCCAAAATTAATTCATTCTATTATTTCATAATTAACATTGCAGTAAGAACACTATGAATAATGGCTACAGAGGGTTTTTCCTGGCCTTGGGGGGGCGACTGCACAACATTAAGCATGATCAATCTGGGCACAGTAAATGCTGAGTCTGTGGTACCTTATCTAACAGAAATCTATATATTTTCCTGTTATTTCTGAGCATTTGCTGGACAAAATGTCTGTTACACGTGAGTAAATGATGCTCAAAATAACAAAACTGGTTGTTTTACTCCCAGTTCTTATGGTTTTGGAGGTCAGGGCTCCAGACCAACCAGTAGCACTGGTGGACCAACTTTCTTACTTGGTCACACCTCCCCACCTGGTCAAAGGCAAACATATGACTTGTTGAACATTTTCTTAAGGATAGACACTACAATTTACAGATGTTCCCTAAACGCCCCACGTTGGAGGCTGTGGTAGCTGCTGTTGGTATCTGTGGTGTGCTCTGACAGGTGTGTGACCAAAAATGACCTTAAAAATGGTAAACCAGGGTGTTCTCATGTCAGATTTGTCCAAAATGAAATGAGTGATTTTTACTTTTTTTTTTTTACATGCACCCTTTTCTATGAGCGGAGAAAACAATGAATGAAGGTGTGCTCTGTTTTACATTTTTAAGCATAAATATCACAGTTCACTGAAGTTATTAAAGTATTGCTTTCCACCACTGAGGTTAACCCAGCAGCTTCCTGTGCCGGTTCCAGCGACACTAATACAGCTTCATGATCATTGTGCATTCCCACTATTGCGACCGCTTGAAATTTTAACTTGCACATTCGCAAATATCTGGAGCCCTGGAGGTACTGCCTAAAACTCCTCCATGCGGAACAAAAAGCTGTTGTAAAACAGAGATGTGGAGGGAGGCTTACCTGTGGCAGGTACACATGTGTAGGAGGCAGTGTAGCACAGCTGGCACTCGCTGCTGCCTCGGCTGCTTTGGCCTCCGCTGGGAAAGAAAGGGAGAGAAGGGAGGGGGCATTAATTAAATATGGGCTTTGCTGTTAATTCCTGGGATATGTGAGACAAACAGGGCTGATCAAACTGCAGGGCCGACGGTTGCTGGTGCAGCGAGGAGGGGAAAGGGAACGGAGGCAAAATGAGATATGAGAGCGAGGAAGCAGAGGAGGCAACAGTGCAACCAGTTGCAAACAAAGGCATCATTCTGTGGCCTGAGGAGTGACACAAGCTTTATCTGAACTTCTGACATTTAAAAAAAAAATAAATAAATAAAAAATCTGTTATATACTTGAAATCAGATTTACAATCACAACAAAACAATAGCTCCTAAATACTTAAATGTTAACTTCACTTACTAGTTTAGTCCTACCTCTTCAACCCTAAAAGACCCCACAAGTAGTGTGAGCTCACATTCTTATCATACAGTACAAGCTGTGCTTCAACAAGTATTTTGTTGAATACATTTGAAGTATATTGCAATTCATAGTGTCCCTCTGATGTACAGTCATTTAAAAACCATTCCATAGAAATTGTTGACTTTTTTTTAAAAAATCTGGGTCACATAAGCACCTGATTCTCTTTTTGAACAGAGCCAACAGATACAGAAGAACAACACCACAAAGAAAAATTGCTTCTTCAATCAATATTCCTTCTGTGAATAATAAAGTACACCTCTGGCCTCAGAGCTAGTATTGCCCCTTGAACAGAAATAACTTCCTGTAGGTATTTTTGCATAACTGTCCCCCAGTTTCTTACATTGGTTCACTGAAACTGTTCCGCTGCAAGATGTTTGCAAATCTTCTCACAACATTTCAGTGTAATTCAAATCAGAGCTTTGACCACTTCATTCCATAAACCCTCCATTTCTTCTTTCTGAGGCGCTCCTTGGATCTGCTGTTTGCATTATCCTGTTTAAAGGCCCACCTCTGGGTCAACTTAACCTTCCAGACAGATGGCCTCATATTATCTTCAAGCTCTCTCTGGTATGATGCAGGATTCACTGTTGAATCAGTAACTTTAAGTTTCCCAGCATCTGCAGCAGTGAAAAAACTCTAAACGGTAACATTTCCACCATCATTGACATTAATTGCCATTAATGAATTTCCCTTCTGGGATAAAAAAAAAAAAGTATTTTTCATTTCATTTCATCATGCTGCCCAACTGGTTTGAGGTTCTTGGGTCAGCACCAAACAAGTCGACTGTTACTGTGGTCAAACAGCTCTGTCTGTGATTCATCTGTCCAGAGTAGCATTTTGACACCAACTTTGGTTTGTTTGAGACTTCTTTTTACATTAAATGGTCAGCTCTGGGGCAGTGAGTCCTGAACACAAGTTTAAATAAGTCAAGTTCCACCTGTCACTCCCTTAAGAGGTTTTAAACATTTTGCACCACATCTGGAACGCCTAATTCTAATTGTAGGGCTCTGACGGTGTAATAAACGTAACATTTGAACTGTGAGAATTACTACAGAAGGTCAACTTTGTCGTATTTAGGTTTACCACCTTCACCTGCAAACATTTGCTTGTCTAAATATGTCAAAAAGCCAACAATTCCCATGACTGTACTCTTCATTAGACAAAACATATCAAAGGCGTAAAATAAAACGTCTATTTAATTACAGCTGCATTCAATTTACACAAGGCTCTTCTATAGTCCATGCTGGTTCTGAGGAACAGCTTAGTGGAATTCTTAATGGAGCAAAGGCTTTGTTAATGTTTTTAATTCCACTTGTGCGTTTCCTGCTATGACAGCTCAGAATGGCTGCTGTTAAAAAGGCCTACTTAATTACTGCACAGCCTTACTCAACAGAAACACTGCAGAATAATTACAAATGAAGGTCCAGTATATGGTTGTATTAACACAAATATAATAGAAATCATTTGGTTAAATGTTTGCAAAAATAATCAGCCACTTTACAGAATTGAAAATATATTAAGATTTGGTTGAGGCTGCACCTGCAGTGACTGCTGGCTATCATCAGCTAGCTGACTCACCTGCTGCTGAGGAGGGGAGGTCTGGGTCATGGGGGGGCTGCTGACCCAGAGGAGCAGAATAAGGAGGTGGAGGTATGTAGGCCGCAGAGGCATCAAACGCTGGAGGGTTGGGGTAGAAGCCACCTGGATTGCAGGAGCAGAGAGTTGCACGTTACACAGGCTGCTATAACCAGCAGGAGACATGAAGGAGGTTTCCACATGAAATTAAAGTGATGATGATGATGATGATACAGTAATAGTGGCGTTTATCACAGCTCCTACCTGGGGGAGGAGGGTTGGGGTAGGAGTAGCCAGGGGGAGGTCCTGCAGGGTACATTCCATTGGCGGGGGGAGGAGGGTAGGCATAGGCCCCATTCGCCATGTAGGGGCATCCACCGAAGCCAGGAGTCACAGGCTGACCTCTGGATGCTGAAATATAAAGAAGGGACAGAAGAAGATCAGCTGAAGATGTCTGTAAAATAACACAAGTCTTATGTCACTTTGTTTCCATACCCTGAGCTGCAACCTGCAGCATGTACTGCCCGAACTCTATGGCTCCCCCAGCAGCAAAGACAAGCTTGAATGTAGCGGTGCCCTCCCAACCACCTGTAATAGACAGGACATGTAGTGAGTGAAAAACACAGAATCCTGCATGTTGACACACCAATACAACCTAAATGACACACGTGTGACATTGTGTTTGAGACGCTCATGATAAATTTGAACTAGTTCCATCTTTTTTTCTACAATGTGACTAAAAATGTAATGCCAATCCCAAAATTATCTATGCCCTTTCTCAGTAATCAGTGTCAAAGTGTTTATTTGCCACCAGATCAATCAAAGGGTTCTTTCCATTGCTAACAGTCTTTCTGCATGTCTCCTCTGGGATTTTGTTACACTCCTCTTTGTGATGATCTCCAGCTCTTTGAGGTGTAGGGCTTCCTTGCCATCACTCTGGTCTTCAGTTCTACAGATTCTGGATGGATTCAGGTCTGGACTTTAACTGGGTCACTCCAAAACGTCCATATTGTTTCCTGTTAACCATTTTTTTTCACCACTTTGGCTGCATGTTTCAGATCATTGTCTTGTTGGAAGGTCCACTGTTGCCCAAGGACAAGTATTTCTGCAGACTGCCTGATGTTTTCCTCTTATTGTGTCACTTCTAGCTTCCTGCCTTGCCCTTTGAAAATTTTCACAGTATGGAACTCATTGTACTGTTTGATAATGCTTTGCAACATGGCCGCTGGCATTTAAAAACATTTGGATAGGCTTTACAGCCTTTCCCCGTCTTGTGAGCAGCCACACTGTGAAACGCTCTCTCAGTGATGAACCCTAATAGCACTTTGGTTTTAGCCACGATTTGTAATTGACTAGTTAATAACTAGGTAACAACTGTATGAGCTGCTCTCAGTTTATAGCCATTTGGAACAGTATAGAAGCTGCATTTTTTTCAAAAATGTGCAAAAATTTCAATTGGGGAAAAAATATATGACATTTAAAGTAAAAAATAGATATATTAGAAAAAGCACATAGAGGTAGTTACAATTTATCAATAACAACACTAACACAATGTCTTACTGTCTTTTGTGATCTGTTTATGTCATTTCTGGCCAGAAGAAACCACGTGATCAAATAAAAATTGACTATCGATGAAAATTTGGCATGAGTATGAATAGATTGAGGCGTAACTACACCAGCATACAAACATACACCTACCTCCAGGTTCTGCGTTGACGGTGCCCTTGATGTAATTGGCCCCTAGAACCGGTTGTTTGACCTCACAGCCCTTCATCAGGTAGAAGGGCATCATAAAAGACTGCAGTGCATCTCGCCCTTTAGCCAGGAAGATCACCTGGGAGAAAAAAACAGCAGTTAACACCATGTTGACGCTCTCTTGAACTAAAACAGCGCTCTAAACTTTCTCTCGTTGACCTCAAAGCCAAACCTAATAGTGTCCATTAGTGAAATTCTGCAGGTTGTCGTGTACTTGGTGTCAACTGCGTCAGCACGAGGCTGGGCTACATGAAGACACGTGGTACTCACCCTGTATGGAGTCAGGTAGATGCTGCCCTTCTTGCTCTTTCTGAAGGCTTCAGGCAGACTGTCCGCATCACAGAAAACGAGCTCCACGTTGTCATAGTTCATCAACAGACTAATGACAGAAAGACACACGAGACATTACATCGCCTGAATCGCAGAAGATCATTTTTTAAACAGAAACAACCAAATGTCACATTACGTAATGGCTTCAATGTACACAAAAACAAAAAACCTGTTCTGTTCGCTTAATAATAGCTCAAGTCCCACTTTCATAATCTTTGACTAAACAGCTTAAAAAATGAGATCATTGGGTTATTGTGCAACTGTCCAGTTACCAAACATGGCTCATCAGTTGCTCTCAGTGCATAGTAAAAGGATTAGGCTTACATGCCATCTAGTGTCAGAGCTTACTACAGGTTCTGGGTTAGTTGTAATGGGTTTATCATTTCTAGAAGAATCTGTCAGTGATGTAAACTCATTTGAACTGTGGTGATTTGCTATGGATGAAACAAAACAAAGCTTTGATAACAGAGCAGGCCAGAGTGTAGATGGTGAAGGCTATGCAGCAGCACTCTGATGTATGCTATGCTACTGCTGCCACAGGACTAAACACCGTTGTGTCCTCGATACGTGTGAGTTAATGTAAGATTTATAATATTTATGTAAGCACATGTGAAGCCTGAAACGATGATATAACAGGCTGAAGGCCATATTTGGGCTACGAATCCCAGACCCGGTTCTGGGAGAAACGACGCGAATATTCCATTAAGAAACATGGCGTTAGAACAATTAACGGAGCTCTGCTCGTCAGGCAGCATTTAGGGGCATGTTTGGTGTCGCCTTGCTCTCATGAGGAGCCACCCTTCAATTCGGCTTTTATGTCATATGTCATACTTGTTGAAATAAATTTATACTCGAAAAAATGAAACTCCAACGACTGCCACCTCACCATATTTTTGTTACAGTAAGCTAGCAGACGCTTAAAGTTAGGATTTCAATGGAGTTAGTTTACTTGTGCGTGTGCACAAACCTAGCTAGAAATGTTAAATTAGCGGCGCTGCTGCTATGTTAAAGTCTAAATCATCACATTATTATTAAATGAGTCTGGTGTTGAATTCTCCCCGAGGACAGCGTCTAACTTGTCCCGGGTCCGGTTAACGGTCACCGCCGGCTAACCCGCCCGCCAGCTAACGTTACCTCTCGCTGTTGTTGATGATGACTCCGCCGGACTCCGAGTGGTTCTGGTTCAGAGTCATGTCCTCGGGGCCTCCACGCGATCTCACGGCGAAACAGACGACTGCAGGCTGTGTTCCTCGACCACAAACCGTGTGTTGGGGCCTGTCGGCAGCCTCAGCGGTCTCTCCCTCGGCTGGTAGCGGTTGTTGTGATGAAGCTGCTGCTCTGCTGCACCTGCTCTTCCGCCATGCGTGGGAAACGCCCACGGAGTGACGTCACCCAGCCTCCAAACCACTGTGTGTGTTTGTTTGATGTTCATTTAACGTTGTTATGATGTATTTTACAAACAGAAATATTTAAGATAATATAGTCAGTTGTCTCTGGATAAATGAGGTTAAACAATGTGTGATGTAAGAAAAGATTCCACATGTTTCTATAAGTGATGCAGGATATTAACATTTCTGCTCAATGCTGATATCCAATATGACAATATCTGATATGGCAGATAAACGATATTACCGATATGAAATATGGATATTTATAAAGATAATAATGCAATTTAATCCTGATATATCAACAGAAGAACTTTTAGAAACAAATTTGGTGCAACCCACTTTTATTATTATTTTTGGAACACTGAAATCTAAGGTTACGTTTTAATGACAATATCTCAGGAACTGTTAAAGATAAAAGCCAGTTTTTCTTCTTTCTCTCTTTTTTTTTTTTTTTTTTAAATTGTTGCGTCTCATCATTTCATTGATTTAGTATTTGCATTATTGGACAAGTAGATCAAATATAATGAAAATGAATTAAAAAATATATTTTGTGACCAAGCCTTCCATATTAATTGGTATTCTATGTCTTGTTTTGTATTATTGTGACATGCAGCTACATATGGTTCAGAAAATGTCACTAGCTGACTTCTTCATTATCAGTATTTTTGTTGATGTGTGCTCTAAGATAGGACTCTTCATGACAGCTCTATTTTTTTATATAAGGCAAACTGTACTATGATACATGCATGATGTGTGTAGACTTTACTAATCCTAACCCTAACCTCTAGACTCAGTCATAACCTTAATCCTAGCCCAATCTTAACCATAGCCTAATCCTAGACCCCAACCTTAACCTAATCCTTAAAACCCAACATATCCTAACCCTACCCTAACCCTAGCCATAGCCTAAACCTAACCATAACTCTAGCCTATCCCTAAACCCCAACCTTAGCCTAATACAAAACCTAATCTTAACCTTAACGTCATCCTTAATCATAACTTAATCCTAACCCTAACCACAACCTTAGCTCAACTCTTACCATAACCTTAGCCTAATTACACTCCATCCCTTCGCTTAGTCAGCACCTTAACTTTCAGTTTAGCCTATTCTAATCTTAACCTAATCCTAACCATTAATCCCACTCACTCCCCAACTCAAAGCTTGAATCTAAAAACCTAACCACACAACCAAAAACCCCTATTAAAACAAACACCTGATACAACTAACAAGAATAACAACTTTATTATCCCTACCTACAGAAAACCCCACAATTAAATAAAACCATAAACCTAATCTACCCCACCTCCATCGAAACCCAAACAAACAACAAACAACTTTTCTTCAACTGAGACCAACACAAATCAACAACGCTAATGGAACTGGAAAATCTGGAACACAATTCCTAGAAGGAAACAATAAGACACAACAGCAACGGAACCAGAAAATCAAAAACCCAACCCCTTTCAGGAAAACAATAAAACACAACAACAATATGAATCAACAACAATAATGGAACTGAAAAAAAGTCAGAAACCCAACCCCTTCGGGGAAATGATGTGACACTGACACTGACATGACATCGTAACTAGAGAGCTACTGGCAACGTGCGTCGGCCAGTGCATTGCCTTTGGCTCCCCATTTCAACTGCCTAGTCGATGGACAAAACAGGGGGAGCCATCGAGAAAATGTTCCCAAACCTAAACAAAATGCATGTGTAGACTTACATTTGTACCTGTGGAACAGTGTGTACACATGTTTAATGCATTTTTACTTTAGATTTATACCTGTAGTATAGTAGGTTCTGATTAAATGCCGTTACTTCCTCTCAGCAGTGTGAATCTTACCCATTTAGTGGGCAGAAGACCTGCTCGAGATGAGCAAACAGTAAGTCCAAAGGTTTTAATGGTTTGTAATACAAACAAGGCAGGACAGTGATAACAGTTGTTTAAAAACATATGATTCCTTGTGCTTACCTAGTTCTTAATGTCTCTTCCAGTAAGTGATGGCGTTTCTCAGAATGAGTCAAGGAAAGGAGGGTGGTCAGGTTGCAGGAGTACCCGCATGCTTGTGCAACAAGATTGCAACAAATTCAAAGCGTAGGTTGGCAAACAATACTGGAGGTCTTTGTCTGTCTGGGCCTCTCTTTGTGTCTCTGATCCACACACACTCTGGCAGTATTTGGACAAATGATAGAAAGAAGGTAAAGCAGATGACCCAAAGTTTTTAGTTGAAGCTGTTGGTTTACTTGTAAAAACTTTCACTCTCATGCACAGAATATATGCAACTGCCCTCAGTGTCGACCTTTACATCTGTCATGTTGTACTATTACACCAAAGATGTGTTCAATCAGTTGATCAACTCAAAATGCAACTGCTTGACAACTGATTTATCACTTTAGTTAAATTCTGAAGTAAAAATGATCAAGATTCACTGGTTCCACCTTTCACATTTTGTAGGTAAACTATTAAATAATTATTTAAGAACATCACCAGGGTGGCTGATAATTTAGTAAGCAACCAGATAATTCACTGAGTAACTATACTTTTATATTTTTAAAAAGTAATTACATCGCATTACATTACATTAAGGCAGAGTTGTTGTATTGAATTACATGAGTATATTATTGTAATGTGTGTGTGTGTTGTGTGTGTGTGCGTGCGTGTGTGTTATTTAAAAGTAAAGTGAAAATGAATAATATTGTTGAAGACCTTCTGTCTAATCCAGTATTGTTGTGCTTGTTTTCTTTTGCTGTGTTTATTTTATGTGAATGCTCCAAAAAGTAATTCAAGAGTGTGTCTGCATGAAAAAAATAAAATAAAGTTAATTAATTATCGACTTAGACCAACCTTTGAAGATGTAAACATTAGAAAAACTAATTGGAGTTATTTGGCTTTTTAAATGTTTGTCACTGAAAACTTATATTTTAAATGGTATGGTAATTAACTACATAACACCTAAAAATCCTTTTAAATGATGTCGAAATAGTCGTTGGAAGAACTCAATTTTTTCATGAGTAATCAAATAAAAAACTTGTGTTTATGCTACCAGTCATTAAATATTTGGCAATTGAAAATACTTGTAGATTAAAGTCAAAGTTTTCATAACTCAAAAAATATATATATATATAGAAACTGTAGTGTTACTTTTATATTCTATTGAACTCAAACACACACACACACACACACACACACACACACACACACACATATATATATATATATATCTGTTTCTATATATCTGATAACCTTTCTACATGTGTTGGTTGACAGCAACATGGTGCGTGTGTGTCTACATACTAATATGAAGATCTCTATATGTTTTTTTACAGACACAACACAGAAATAAATATGGAGAGCCAACAGGTAGAGATGAATATAGAGATAGGCTGGTCTGTAAATACATTAACGCATTGTGTAGTGGCCATAATAGCTTAATAGAGTAAATAAACTCCCTTAAGAGACACAGGTAGAGCTAACAGCACACCACGGACAGAGTACTATGGACTGTCTCATATTACAAGCAGCTCCATTATCTCACACAGCTGCAGTTCATTGTGCGTCATGTGAGATTTACAGTGAGGGTTTAGAATTAACCCTGTTATCTATGGTAATAACACTAACAGTAAAGTAATAACAGCCTGGGCAACAACTAGGAATGCAAAACTTGAACCAACAAAGTGGGAGGCCCTGAGGTGAAAAGCAGTGTGTGTGTGTTCGGCTCTGTGGTGGAGGCCTGTTATTTTATATTTAAACACAATGTAGGGCACCAGGAGAAGAAAAAGTCATAAGTCACAGTCATTGATGTTACCACCTTCTTCAGGAAGTGATGACTTCCGGCTGCTGTGTGATTGCTCACCGAAACACAACGCACACACAGCTTCCTTATGTCGCACATACAGAGCACAGCAGCTCCCCAGGCAGGAGGCTGCTCATCACATATTAGCATCATAATGTCGGATCAAAGTGAGTCCACCAGCACAGGAGACAACCTGCTGCACGCATCTGAACAGGTGAGAACTACACCACGCTTACATATTGATGTGTTCATAATAAACTCGGTGTTTGCTGCGTTTTGTCTCTCTGCTACTAACTAACCACGTAGTTTACGTGGCGATGGGCTTGATAACCAAATTCATGGTGTCTTTAAATATCTCTACTTTGGATTAGAGTTTGAGTTTTAATTTGTCATTTCCACACAGACTTACCAGTAGTTTAACCTTTTTTGGTTCTTATTTACTTGGTGAAATCTAAAAAACCCCCACACCCACGTATACAAATTTGCAACAGGGTTAAAAATTGCATCCAATAGCTGAGTCACTGTTTCCAAATGGCTATTTCAAGATGCTGTGACTATGATTCACAATGATTTGGACGTATGCTTGGATCAGGTGATCAGAAAGAAGCATATTTGTCACTGGACACAAACATAGAGTGTGGCAGCCAACGAATGTGAAAGAGACCTCAGTTTGGTATTTGTGCTACTACATGCAAACGTCATGAAAATGTTGTGTTTTTGTATGTATACGTGTGATGAGGTTGGGTGCAGGTGTATTTGCATGCTTATTTTTAGGCTGGGCGATTCCCATTCAGGTGATTTTCCTGGTTAGAATATTAAGTTGCTTGTTGTCTCACAAGTCAGTTTCATTATCAGCAATAGAGGAAGTCCCTTACAGAAGCAGGCCTTATCAGAAATTAATGTTTCTCGAGCCTAGCAGTGCAATATCTACAGAGGAAGATCTGGTCGTGAAGGGTGTCAGTGAGACGAGGGCTCCTTTAAATTCCTGTTTGCTTTTTTCAGTTTGATTTCACTGAGGTATTACTTCAGCAGAATGTTTTAAATCCTTGTATTTTAGCATCTTTGTCTTCTATTTTCCAGGAATCTGGTTTATCGAGACTTCGACAGGTAAAACACATCAGCTGCTGGGCAGGGCCTTGCATTTCCAGAAATTGCAGAAATGCAAATATGACTTTAGTGATATTAACTTCTAATTAGCACTAAACTCAAAAGACAGCTGAGACAGTTCGAAATATCACTAGTTTGTAGGAAAGCATTTGGTCATACATCAAAATACTGAATGACCTTTAACTTTGGTCTGACTATGCAGTTGCTTGAAAGTGTTAAAAATCAGGTTTTTACAACTCAAATCAAAAAACTGTTTTTACTTTTTTGACTTTCTCTCACATCTTTGATTTGTGGCAACATACTGTATCATTGGAACATTTATTAAAATAAAACCATGTGAGAAGTTTCGAGGGAATCACCCATAGGATGCATCCTGTGGGGACACTGAATGTAAAAATGTATAAAATGTTGTGCCAATCAATCCAGTAGATGGTATAATATACTTAAAAATACTAACCCTTACTGGATAAGTCAAAACTTTAATGTGCTACTGTTGGAGGATTGCATCCTCTGAGGACCATGACTGTGTCTCAAAATTTCATGGCAACTCATTAAAACTCAATATTTTCTGTGTAACTCATCAGAAAACACCCAAAATGCATTCCCAAATCGGCAACTCTTGATCATTCCTTAGAAAACAGTCAGCAGTAATATGACATATTCATGGCTTAAATAGGTTCCAACATGTCGCTACAAGCCACTGTTATGGTTTTTAGGTTCTGTTTTTTGCTGACTGTTTCTGCATTTCTCTTGAAAGTCACCCGTCCATGTTCGTAAACTGGGGATGACGAGGAAACTGAAAGACAGGAGGGTAGGCGACACTGCATGACCTTCACATTCCTCCTACAAATATCTGTGATTAGCATATGCATCAAAGGGAATCTGGAAGAAACCTTTCTGCTTGTCACCTTTAGGATTTTAAAGAAGATGAAAATCCAGAGGAGAAAGCAAGGAGACACAAGGAGATGGAGGTACCGTTATTCATTTACTACACTTTATATGAAATGTCATTTTCCAACCAAGTTTACACCCTCTCCTTTTCTGTTTGAAGCTGAAGCCTCTGTATAAGGAACTGCTGTACACCATCACACATAAGATGGGTAAACCGTCATCAGCTGAGGCTTTCACAGATAACCAGCTTCATCAGTACATCAAGGAGGTAAAAACCTTGATTTAACACCCAACACCAATCCTCACTCTGCCACTGTGTTGGTGTATGACTAATTACAGAGATTTGTGTCGTATCTACCAGGCTTTCACTATGACAGAGTCAGAGCACAGCAGTCTGATGGAGAAAGTACAGAGGACAGAGGTGAGAAAAGGAAGTCAGCATTTTTGTTCCAACAAAGACCCCCAACTTCTATTTTTAGTCTTCATATGATGATGATGTTAACTTTCCACCACCTTTCCTGTGGCAGAAATTATGTCATCGGCATGTTTGAGTCTGCAGTACTTTACATAGTTATAACCAGAGCGTCTAACCACTGTAACTGTCTGACCTGTACAGCCCCCAGTATACTGTCTGATGGCCACCGTGAAGGAAGCCACAGGAATTCTGGGAAAAGACGTCAGCGGTGAGTTGGCAAGACACTTGGCACTCTTCAATGATTTAATAATTTAGACTCATTTTAATTCCCTTTTTTTAGCCACAGTGTGTCTAATGCTTTTTCATTCAATTGATTGGTTGGTTCCTTTGTGGCTTTGGGCCACAGTGCATATATACAATTAATTCAATGTACCTCGATCAACCACAACAATAAAACCACTGACAGGTGAAATGACAAGCTTTGATCATCTCATTACAATACAGTGTTCTGCTGGGAAACTTTGGGTCCTGGACTTAATGTAGGTGTTATTGTGACACATCCACCGACCTGAATATTGTTGTCAACTAAGCACAGCCCTTCATGACAACAGCACTCCAGTACACAGCAGCCTCCCTCTGCCGGACAATACAACCTGCAACGCCCCAAAAACTACTCTGAAGTGGCTCGAGGAATCATGACGAAGTCCCCAAGGTGTTGACCAGTCCTTCAAACTCCCCAAGAACCCAATCCCACTGAGCATTCGTGGGATGCACCAGAACAAGTCCAATCCACAGACACTGTACCAACAGCCAATAGAACCTAAAATCCACTGCCGACATCCTGATGCCAGACACCACAGGACGCCTCAAGAGGTCCAACCTGTGTCTTATTGTAGAAGTTATTATTTATCATTGAACTCCATATAAAGTGCAGTCAACAGAAAAAGAAATCTAATCAATATTTGGTGTGAGCACCCTATATCTTTGAAACAGCACTCCTTGTACTTTATACATTTGTTGACAGTTTTTCAAGGAACTTGCCTGGTAGGTTTTTCCAAGCATGTTGGAGAACTTGTCACAGTTCTTCTGTAGATTTGGGCATCACAGTATCTTCTGCCTCTTCATGTGGTGACTCCCACAGAGCCCTGACCTCAAAAGAGCTTGGTGTTGCAGGACTCCTTGTTTTGGTGACTGAACTTAGTTCTCTATGACTCTGACTGTATGTTTGGGCTTATTGTCTGATTTCAGTTTGAGAAAATGAATTTGGGACTGATCAGATTAGGGATGCACAGTGGTCGGTATCATCATCAGACAAAGGCTTTACAATGAAATATCAGCACTGGCCCAATATTATATAGTGACGGACAGATAACTCCTATCAGCCTAAAAGTTTACAGTTTTGTTTGAAAATGTTTCACAAAAACAAATATGACATATTTCACTCAAAGTCAGCTGGGACAGACTCCAGCCAATATGTTTATCCTTAGATCAGACATTTCTCTAATAGCACTACATGGTGGATCAGAATCTCAAATTCTAAAGCACTATAAACCTTTGCAAATAATGTATATAAAAACTAGATGACCTGCCATGACGTTTGGTACCTCATTTATCTTCATGATTGGTCCTGGTGACTTTAGGACCTCCTGACTTTTTATCCACCATCCACAGCACCTCACAGATTTCTTTTATCCAGTGAAATATTTTACTATTTACAGCAAAAAATCTTCCATTGGCTATTGGACTGACTGGCTACTGGTTTAGTTACCAATTTTAAAATAGCAACTTGTAAGGAAAAGGACAAATTGGAATAATTCAGAGTAATTTCATTGTCATTTTATACCAGTTTTTCTAATACTTTGGTTAACAACTAAAAAGCTGAAAGCACATACAGAACAGCCTTATTGAGCCACTAGCATGTCTATAGGGTCCTACTCTAGTTCATAGATATTCCGTAATTAATTTGTTTAACAGAAAACCCCTTTAACCATTTCTTTCCTAGAGCAATGATTCTGCTCATTCTGTGAAGGGAGTATTTCCATCTAAATGCAGTTTTAAATTACTCCTCTGCTGAAAACTGCATTATAATTACAATCTAGGTGTTTCACTTATTGAGTTTATACTTAAAATTTTATAAAGAAGCTGCTTAAGATGGCATTTTGAGGGTGGGAGTGGTGTTTTAAAGCTAACTCAATTATAGTTTGACACACAGGACAGTGCTTTGACAGTAGTTTTTCAGAAAGTGACTCTCTTCCTCAATTGTAGTCCATAATACTGAAGTACTCCAGGTGACCGACGTGGATATTTAACTTTCACTTCTTGCTAGTGATGACTTTGCCGTGTATTTCTGTTGGTGAATCTGTGATGTGTCGTCAACAGGTTTCAGTGACCCATACTGTATGCTGACCATACTGGAGGATGAGCAGGCGAGTCGGACGCGCCAGTCAAGAGCTAAACCCTCTAAATCTGTTGTAAAGGACGCTACATCACGTGACAAAATCTACGAAACAGACATTAAGAAGCAGACCCTGAACCCCATCTGGAACCAGACCTTCATAATGTGAGTTGGAGTTCATGACCAATTCCAATTAATCAGATTAAAATGTGTATTACTTATCATTTTTCCTTCTTCAGAGAGTTTGAAGATGTTGTCAGCGCCAGCTTCCACCTCGAGATGTGGTGAGTGAAACACGAGGAACTTCACTTTCTCTGTTTTAAGATGACCTTTTTCATTACATTCGCCTTTATTGTGCATTTTCTGTTGCAGGGACAAGGATGAAGATGTGTCCCTCACTCAGAAACTGGAGGAAATCAAAACCAACTTTAATAGTTTAAGAAGGTGATATGCTCTCTCTGGGACTGATACACAAACAGTTAACCAAGCAAAATGGGTGAATGTTTCTACTTTTACCTGTTTAGGATGATCAAGGATGCCAAAAAGGAGAAAGGCACAGATGACTTTCTGGGAAATGTGGTCCTAAAGCTGCAGGTATTACATGTACTTATGGCTACATATGCGATTTTACTTTTTGTTGTCTTTTCAGTCTAAAACCTATTTATATCACCACACTGCAGGATCTTCACTGTACTGAAGACAGTTGGTACAACCTGGAGCCCAGAACAGAGACGTACCCTGATCGTGGCCAGTGTCACCTTAAGCTCAAGTTTATCCATAAATCGGTAAAAGAACAAGCATACTGACACACTTCTCTGGTTTCATGCAGTTGCAAAACATTTATGCATGAGAGCATCTGTTAGAATAAATTTTTTAAAAATTGCACCAATGAAATGTCTCTTATGGTTAAATGTGCACAAAAAGAAGAAGTGAAAATGTCATTTATCAAGCTAATGATACTTTGCTTAATAAGCAACAGGTGTTTGTAGTACTTGAAGTAGACGTTATTGAAACTGGTGACAAATTAAAGAAAAAAACAACATTACAGGCCTTTGTAAGATGATGGGTCACCAAGTGCCACCAGAACAACTTCAGTGTACCTTGGCAGTAGTTCTCCAAGTCTCTGCTGGAGGCATGAACAGCATTCTTCCAAAAGAAGTTCTCTTATTTGGTGTTAGCACTTTGATGCTCATCAAACCATTTGGTGACCCTTTGTACTCCATGGATGGAGACATTGTTATCCATCAAGATAGGATAGTTTGTGCATTCAGGCCTGCACTGTTCTCTTGGTGCGTGTCACACATGCCTTGACCACATGTCAAAAAATATAATGCGGGATGACTCATCTGCCCATGTCACATTTTCCTACATTATTTAGGTCAGCGTCACCACTGAACTCTCAAACATGCATCTCTCTTAATTGAATGAAGAGTTTATGCACTGCAACACAACTTTAACATCCCTCTCTATGTATTGATCCAGACTGTTATTGTCTGATCACATCCTGCATTTACATTCATAATTTCTGACCTTATTTACTGAGCGGCAACATCCGCTGCTGAAAATGAAGCCAACACAATCCCATGAGCTGCAGTTCCTCAGATGTGCACTTGAGGCCGCTCCAAAAGCAAGTCAATGCTCACAGACCCCCATTATAAAATGTGCAACTTTACAGCAGGAATAAGTACATTTACAACCTAGTACCAAGAAGGGGTTTGGTTTCTAAAGCTGATTTTCCCATTCATGGCAACTTTAGTGGAGGTTCGTTTTCATATAAGTCACTTGTTTAAATTGTTTTAAGGCTTAAAATTATGCCTCATTAAGGGCATCTGCTTTGAGTGACAGGTGGGTGCTGTCTACGGCCTCGAGATGACCAGGATCAGCTCCACTCCTGTTTTACGTTCTCTTGACTTTTAGAGCCATTATTTGATTAGCTAATTACAATTTGGGGGTCAGAGGTCATAGTGGGCACATGAAGCCATTTTAGATCATAATTAAAGAACTGATATACTAATTATGACAGAATTTAATTCAAATTTCTAATACGGCAAAACAAGTGAAATTATGTCCAAAAGGTCAAAAGTCAACTTCATCATCATGGACTGCAAAAACATTTTTTGCCCATTATTTAACACCATAACACATGAACAGATGAAAAGATGGATATGAATTGCAACCTGACTGGCAAGCAGAGCCATACAAATGCAACAGCTGTACCAGGCAGTGCAGCTGTGTGGAAACATCTGCATTTGTTGTGTTTCTCCACTCATTTATTCTGGTCTTTCTTTTCGTGTGTCACAAATCTGTATGCACTTGTACCTACATGTGTCAGTTTGGAACAGTTTTCACTCTGGGTATGTGCTGTGTGACTGACAGAGAGACGGGACGCTGAGTGCCGGTCGGAGCGCCTACATCAACTACTGTGGGATTCTGCAGCAGTTTGTCCAGGCCTACATCTCCAAGCAGCAGGTAAAGGACACGAGTCTTCTCAGTCTTCAAAATCCTGTAAAAATGTCTTTCTTCTTTAAACCACCATCTTGTCTTGTCTCACTTAGAGTTCTGCTCCGTGGAAAGGAGAGTTGTGTGGCGAGGCTCAGACTCTGCTTGAGCTCTACGCTACACAGAACGACCTCTCGCCTTTTCTTCAGGACCTGGCGTAAGAACCATGTTTCATGTTTTGCAGATTTAAAAAGCTTACTGGTGTTTATGCAGGAACATAAGAACATAAGACCAAATCATTAATCAGTTTCATAAAAGTGATATTTTACTAAATATGTTTTAAATAACATTCACATATCTGATGTATTGTGCTTTGAGCCCAGTCGTCCAGTTCTGTGTTACCATGTTAATGTGTGTGCCATCTTTCTGTTGCACTTCTGAATAAGTGTGGATGTGTGTATCCCTGGCAGGAAGTGGGTGGCTTACAGTAAGCTGTACCAGAGTTTAGAGGTGGACTCGTCTGTGCTGCTCCAGCAGCTCACCAGTATAGAATACCACTGGCACCAGCAGGAGCTGCCCTACCAACAGGTACCAGTGCTCAGCTTACTGTCAGCGGGGAAAGCACAATTCTGAGTTACTAGTAATTTATTACAGTGTTGTATTTCTATTTTTATCTATTTTGTATTCTACCCCACAACATTTTGGAAGCAAATAATGTGCCTTTTGTCCAATAAAATAAAAATAGATAAATTGGTTCTACCTCAGCCATCTGCATCAAAATGACAATAATATGTTATTGTTTTAGTAATAATATAGCAAAAAGTGTTTGGTGTCCATATAAAATTACTGTCTTTTTGATTTCTGAGTGCTTCTAGAAAGCAAAGTTTTGCAAGGCTTTTATTTATTACTTCCTCATTGCTTAACCTTATTATGTCAAACTTTTCAACCTTCCACTTTCCTAAAAGACCATTTTTCTGTCATCTGATGGTTGAACATGTTGCCATGTACAGACTGCTGACAGCTCTTTCATGCCTGATTTTCCTGGTGCCTTTAATAAAATATTCAGCAGAAACCAAGAGTTGATATTAAGCACAGCTGAGCGTTGAGAACGGTGTTGCACTCTGTTACCAGAAACAGGAACTTGGCGACTCTCTTCATGGTTTCCTGCAGTACGGACTGTGTCTGGTGGCCAAATACAGAGACATCTTCCCCCCAACCCCCCGGGCTACTCCAAAACTGCACACTCTGCTTAGGTACTTATAGATGGGAGTGTTTAAATAACTGCTGACAGAGCTGTTTGCAATTAAAGTCATTGATTATGCAACATGTAAATGTGTATTTTTTTTGCAGGATCCTGGTTCAGATCTGTAAGACTCAGGCATTTCAGAAACTGAACCCAGCTCAGTTTGAGCTTCACGATGAGGTCAGCGATGCCATACAGGTCAGTAATGACTCTAATGGGATATTAGCAGCAGTATGTAGAGTATATCATACATCTTTAATTACTGATGACATATCTCTTTCACCAGACGGGTACACAGGAGTGGTTTACCATCAAAAAGGGTTTGCATCAGCCAATGACTAAGGTACAGACAAGCCTTATTATCTGGAAATGAGGCTTACAGAGTTTCTCCTTTTTATTTCAGTACATTAATGTCGTGTTTTATACATACAGGACCTGTCAGAGATAGGGAGCGCCCTCTCCAAGCTCATTATGGAGGTGCAGGAGGACATAAAGCACAACAAGGACGTCTGGAACCGAGTATATGTCAGGTCAAAGAAGAAATCAATTTTTTTGCACAAGTAGACCATTGCACAACACAGGCTGTGGCTTTTGTTTTTTGTTTTTTACCACAGGCACAGCTAATAAACATGTTTCTTGACTTCAGTATGTCCTGGTGTTGTGCATGCTGGCTCATTGTCATGGCTTACTGGGCTTACAAAGGAAAAGCCGTAGAAAATCACTGATTTTTTCTAATGCAGAATATGTTTTTCTCATCACAATAGTGCTGTGCAAGTTGATGTGTTCACCGTTGTCTATCACAAGTTTGACTCCCTGGTAAGGGCAAGGAAAAGTTCCATTAGCCTCTGATTTTACAGACAAACTTTCTTTTTTAATGATGCAGTCTGAGCTCATCTATTGTCTTCCACAGCTTGCAAAAGAAGTGAGGGAGACCTTATCCCTGATGAAGGGTCAGATGGAGCAGACTCTAGCCAACAGCCTGTTCCCTGTTTATCTGAGCCTCCAGGCCATCCACAAAGACAAGGCCTTCTTACAGAAAAGGTCAGAAATCATCAAAGTACCGCCTCACTGACACCAGCCCTCATGCTCCAGATGTATGGTTTTAATTTGAGTCTTAACCAACACTGCATTACACAACTTAACCACAAATGTGAAGTGGGTTTATTTGAGTTTACGCTTCTGTTGATACTGTGGCAGAAGCAGTTATTTTTAGTTGAAACCTTTCAACTGTTTATGCATTACTTTTGGATGATTATTTCAACTGTTTACTTTCAGCTATCTATTCATTATTTTTAGTGAATGTATTTATCTATTTTATTCTTCCTTTAAATGTTCAACCATTACTATTATAGCTAAACTTTTCCTCTTTCTATGCATTATTTTATCTAGATATTTAGCTGTTTACCCATCTAACAGTTTCAAGCGTTTATCAATTATTGTTACCTAGTTGTTAATAACTAAATGTTTACCCACTACTTTTCACTAATATTACTACCTTTGCTTATGCCATAGTTTCATCTCTTTATTCATGACCCTTTATTAGCTATTTCATGTGCTATTGCCACAGTTTTAGCTAATTATTTCACATTTTTACAATTAAAGTCATCATTCTATACCTTCAGCCAGTTATTAAAACTGTATATCCACTACTTTTAGCTTATTTTTCCACCTTTTTATGCATTGCTTTAGCTCGTTATTCCAACTGTTTACTGTTAATTGGTAATTTGTTTAGCTAACTGGTTCAAGCATTTATTCATTTTTTTTAGCAAACTGTTGAAACTGTTTACCTATTATTTTTCTTCTTTTTTATTTCTTTAATATCATTATTTCATTATTTCACTTATGCCTTACGTTAAGCCCATTTCATCTGTTTATTTCTGAAATATTGTGCATCCATTACCTTTTGCTAGTTATTTTTAGTGCTAGAGCTCTTTTAGCTAGTTGTAATGTTTCAGCTAATTACTCAATTTGTTAATTTCGGATGGTTAATTTCCGTAACTACTAATCACTTTTAACTAACTAGCAACTAATCCTTTAATTTTAATCTAACTATTTTAGCCTCATATCAATATGTACTGGTGGATTTTTTTGTTTTGTTTTGTTTTTTAATTCTTTGTTTGCCTGCTAACTAGCTTTTGTGTGGCTTATAATCGACTTTGGTTGGTATGTTCAGTATTTTCTGACTGGTTATTGTGACAGTATATTTACTAAAGAATACCATCACATCCATTTTTATTCACATTTGACAGTTTTTTTTGGTACGGCTGTGTATTGCTGCTACATCAGAAAGGGGAAAACAGATCTTTATTGCATTATCAAATGAATGGTTTATGTTATACCAAGATGTTTTTGATGTCATACCAAGATATTTTCACATTATTCCAACTTCAAAACTTATCGTGTCAGAACAAGATATATTATTGTTTTGACAAGAAAAGCACGTCCCTACAATACTGTTTGAAACGCCGCTGTATCACAAAATATACTGATCTGTGGTTCTTATCTATTATGATTGAAGTATGCTGCTATGTTTTCTGTAATGCAGTTTTATTTAAAGTATAAATTTAGGTTAATCAAGCAACTTTACTATTTTTCCACTATCAACTGCAAAATTAATTCATGAATGAAGGAACCCCCTGTTGGGAATCACTGATCTAGAAGATACAACACCATCTAGGGAACACCTTTACCACATGAATAAAAGCTCATGCGATGTAGCAAAAGATCAAGAACTTCTCTCTCTGTTCAGGGGATTACTCGAGCTGACAAACTTTCATGACGGCTTCAGAGAGGCTCTGCCCTATTGGCTCAACCAGGCGTTCAGCACCACTCAGGACAGGGTGGAGAGGGCTGTGCAGGTGGACCAGGTAACCCACTCTCATTGTAATCAGCATGTCATCCACTCAAAGAAATATCATTGCATGTTTAAAAGTGTTTTCTCCTCTCAGCTGCAGCCTCTGGAGACTGGTGCAGTGCCCATAAAGCACAGCTCCTCAGCGGTGGACTTGGTGTCGTGCATCCAGCCGATCTGCCAGCTGTGGGAGCAGCTGTCCTGGCCTGACCCTGAAGAGGCCTTCATGCTCATGGTCAAACTCACTGAGGTACAGCGTGTTGCCAAATGTAACCACATGCTACACCGTTTAGACTTTGTGACTGTAGGAAGGCTGGCTCTGGACTACCGGTGGTTTCTGTGTGTTCTCAGGATGTGTGTAAGATTGTGGTGAACTACTGTCACACTCTGAAGGACAGAGTCAGGGTGCTGTCTGCCAACTCTGACCACGGCAGCGCCATTAACATGGTAAACATGCACAAGACTTCAGTAGAAAATCCCTCTGATGCTACATGACGCTCGACAGTGTCAAGCCTCTCCTCTCTGTGCAGCTGTGTGTGGTGGTGAACGACCTGGAACACTTGCGATCAGTGCTGACTCGGCTTCCTACGCAGCTCAACTGGGCTGGACTTCGAGATCGGACTCAGAATGTGATCGGGGAGAACCAGTTCCACAACACGCTGCCCTCACAGCTCCAGCAAGCCCAGGGCATCCTGGGCCGAGAGATCCGATCTGCTCTCGACACTCTTGGGAAAAAGGTATCAAATATTAAAATGGATGATTGAGCAGGGGCTGCAAGGTGGCGCAGTTGGTTAGCACTGTTGCCTCACAGCAAGAAGGTCGCTGGTTCGCGTCCCGGTGGGGGCACCGGAATCTTTCTGCGTGGAGTTTGCATGTTCTTCCTGTGCAGCGCGGGATCTCTCCGGGCTCTCCGGCTTCCTCCCACAAGTTCAAAAATATGTTGAGGTTAATTGGTGATTCTAAATTGTCTGTCGGTGTGAATGTGAGTGTGCTTGGTTGTCTGTCTCTAACTGTGTCCCTGTGATAGACTGGCGACCTGTCCAGGGTGTCCCCTGCCTTCACCCTAAGTCAGCTGGGTTAGGCTCCAGCCCCCCGCGACCCTAGTGAGGATTAAGCGGTGTATAGATAATGGATGGATGGATGATTGAGCAGTTTAAATGTTTTATATACGGCATGTTATCATTGGTAAATCACATTTGTTCAAAATTAAATGCTGGTCTCCACAGTTAAACACAGACATTGAGACTCATGTCAGAAGCATGTCGACCAGGCGCAGGATTCCCTCCAAGTCCTCAGAGGATGTAAGTGACCATCATTGCACAGAAACAGATCCCTGTTGTGTTTGTGCTTCATATCTAACCTCTCCTCTGCTCTGCTTTAGGCTGCAGCACCTCTCATGCGCTACCTGGAGCGAGAGCTGCAGTATATGAATGAAAACCTGGTCCAAGAAAGCTTCAACAGGTGCTGAGCTGATGTATAACCTTTACACATAATATCCAACAACTCTTCTTTCATTGTGTTTTTTATTTCTGTTCATTATTAGTTTCTCAAGTTCATCTTAACATGAGATTGTGTCACTGTTTTCTCTCCAATGACAGTCTCCTGACTCCTTTGTGGAATAACTCGGTGAAAATCCTCTACCAGGTGGCCACTCAGCATCCACAGCAAGAAGGGCTCATGGTGTACTGCCAGAGACTGCTGTATACGCTGCAGGTTGGTCCACAGTCGTGTGGTTACTTTGATTACCTGAACAGAACACTCCCTGCTCAGCACAAAGTTATCTTTTTTAACAACTTTTGAATGTCTGGTGACGTCAAGGAGTTGGCCAAAATCTGTTTGAAAGTGAAAAACTATTGAACACCAAGAGCACGGTCACATTCTGCATCATGAAAACAGTTTCTTCTATTTATATTAGCTACATTTTCATATGAAGGTATGTTGTTGTTGTTGTTTTTTTTTTTTTACTTTAACCCACATTATTTGTTACTGCGGCAACACTATTTTCTGGGCGCAATCTCAATGCAGTATCACACTAGATGGACATTGATGATTTCAAATTCAATTATTTCAATTTTTATTTGTATAGCACAAATTTACAACATATGTCACCTCACACTACTCTACTTAGCGAGGTACAGACCTTTTGGATTTCGAACAGAGAACCCAACAAAGTTGCCTTTGGACTCCTTATGAGCAAGCATTCGGCAACGGTGGGAAGGAACCAAACCCATTTTTATATATTAGCCAACATTTTAGAAATACATGTTATCGTTGTAGTGCAAATGGAGAATGATTGGTAATTGTTCATTAACTCCCCAGCAATTTATTTTACAACTACTTGGAGACTTACGGTGAAGACAGCACTTTATTACACACCATCTGCTCCGCTATGACACAGACTCTGCTACATGTGCTGCAGACAGTACTGAGAGTGTTACCAAAATTGGGTTCGGGTTTTTGTTTACCCCAGGCTTGTTTTTTTTTTAAAAATAATTTTTAAAATATGACTTTTTTTTTTTCGGCCTTCGGTTTTTTCATGCTGAACACAGTCTCATGCTGAAATGTGTAATAGCGACATTGATTCACAGCACAAAGGTGAAAGTTTCACAATAAAAGCTGTAGAACTGTGAGATGCCAACGTTTTTTTTGGCATGTAGGTTTTCGCTGGCCTGCTTTACTTTACTTTCTCTCACCTATTTTAGGTGAGGAAAAGTAAGAATAAATAAATTGATAAACAAATGGATAAATGAAAGGAAAATAGGGGGGAAAAATACATATATTTAATTATTTATTTCCTCATTTATTCATTTATTTATCTATTTTTAATTATGGCAGGTTTGGCCCTTCATAGACTTTCACCTAGTCAGTCACTATTTTCAGGTGTTTTCAGTCACTGTTTGCTTTTGTTTATGCGACAGAACTACTTGGTTAAATTTAGGCGTTAAAACTTCTTGGTTAGGTTTAGAAACAAATCATGGCCTGGTTAAAAATGTACATTTGCAAACACTAACCACAAAGCTCCAGTTGTTTTCTAGGTTGCCTCTCCACCCACAACAATTGCATTAAAAAAAAAAAATGTTGACAGTATCTGTTCCTGCCTAGTGGCTACAGTTACCAATATAGATAACAAAAATGCACTCAGAAGTGTATACCTGGGCTGCAAGGTGGATCGGTGGTTAGCACTGTTGCCTCACAGCAAGAAAGTCACCGGTTCGTGTCCTGGTGAGGACACATGGGATCCTTCTGCGTGGAGTTTGCATGTTCTGTTTGCAGTATGGGTTTTTTCCAGGTTCTCCGGCTTCCTCCCACAAAAACATGTTGAGGTTAATTGGTGATTCTAAATTGCCCGTAGGTGTGAATGTGAGTGTACTTGGTTGTCTGTCTCTAAGTGTAGCCCTGTGACAGACCGGTGACCTGTCCAGGGTGTCGCCTGCCTTCGTCCTAAGTCAGCTGGGATAGACTCCAGCTCCTTGCGACCCTAGTGAAGATTAAGCAGTGTATAGACAATGGATGGATGGATGGAAGTGTATACCTCATGTAGGGTCCCCCTAATTTTGCAGCACTTTATGTGAAAATTCCATATTTTTGTGAGCTAGTATTTCAATGGGAGGATGGACTGTGATACTAATACATCTCCAATAGGTCAGCTGATTACATTAGCAACCTGTAACATCAGTCGATCTCTGCCTTTACAGCTCACTATTTAACATGCTTTACATTGTTTGTTTGCACAAACTGAAATCTTTACAATAGCAACTGCAGCTTCATAATACATTTTATATGTTGTGTGTGTTTCAGTGCCTTGAGCAATGCTTCCACGCTGAGGGAAACGGACTTCCTCTGACTGCCCTCCAATCTGATGAGTACAAGGTGAGAAACTGTGGACGCCAACAGCTGACATCAATATTTCATTGAGTAGTGTATGTCTTCATGTCATCCATCTTCCCTGTGACTAAAATCAGTCAGTGCATGCTCTGTTTATATCCCACTCTGTGATTTTTCTCCCGTCCATCCAGATGCTTAAAGCTCACCTCACTCACAACTCCCTGAGCAGCCAGCAGCTGGTGGAGAAGTTTTTCGAAAGGAAAATATGGGAGCAGGTCGAGTCTACAAGAACTATTTCTCAGACTTCTGCAAACTCACGCTTGGTTCTTTGATCTGACTTTATTTCTGCCTCTCCTGCTTGCATGACAGAAAGTGTACAGTGGAGAGAAATACGGTGCAGTCACCCTCCTCACATCCTACAGAAGATCAGACCAGAGGCTGCGAGTTGAAGTGCTGAATGCCGTCAACCTCCTACCGATGGACTCTAACGGTGAGAAAATGCACAACAGTCACGGCCGTAGAGAAATATTACAGAGAGCTTACAGGGATGTGTGCTGTGATGCTTCCACCAGGTTTCAGTGATCCATTTGTACAGCTGTGTCTAGAGCCCAACCACATCTTTCCCGAGATAGAGGCTCGCTGCACTCAGATCAAAAGCTGTGATCTCAATCCTCTTTTCGACGAGGCTTTTGAATTGTAAGTTGCTGCGCCTTTTACTTGTCTCACTTCTCTGTCTCCAGGAATGTTTTTGACCTCCTTTATTCCCTCCCTTGATCATAGTCTGGTGTCCCTGGACCAGTGCCAGAATCTGGGGGCTTGTCTGGTGGTCACGGTTCTGGACCACGACACCTTGAGAACAGATGACTTTGAAGGCGAGGCTTTCCTGTCCCTCAAGTCCATACCAGGAGTAGCTGGACGAAGAGAAGAAGACGAACTCAACTCACAGCCAGACGCCCCTCCTGCTCAAATACGTCTGCCTCTGATGCATCCCAAACCCAACGGTATGATCTGACAGTGAGTTTAGACCAGGAGAGTATTATGATGCACAAGTCGTTTGCCTTTCACTAAAGACTTCAGTGGAGAGAGACTCCAGTGAGGTTTTGATGTAGGACTGAGCCATATTTTTTCAAAGAATCTCCTTTGGGTTTATTAAAGTTTTATCTTATCTTTTCCATCACCTGAACCTGCTGTGAGGCTTTGGAGCAACAATTATCTGCAAGACCCCTATTAACCTTTTTCTTCCCAGTCTCATTGCATTACGCACGGTTTAACTGTGCTTTACATGCTGTCTGACCTGCAGTTTGTGGTAACTCTGTGAAGTTAGCTTAAAAAAGATTACTTTTGAAGTATGTAAAATTTAAATACAAGGTGACACAAAGAGCTTGATCAATATTTTAAACTTTACTGAAAATCAAATTGCTGCGTGTATTATGTTCCCTCTAGTGATGTCCAGACAGGATATTTACATGATTCTGCACGTCCTTTCTGCTCTAGAGGGTTTTAGACTCTTTCAGGTCATTGTTTTGGTATTATGACCTGTAACTTTAGTATTCTGATTCACGATCAATACTCTTGTCAGTTTATTTCAGTTGAAGATATGAGCAGATATTTCCCTCAGGAGTGGCTGTGTAAGGTGACCACATCAGAAACCTCAAATGAATGCTGTAGGCAGCCATCTGCTAACATGTTTTGAAGCATTTTTATAGGGTGATAATATGTCAGAGTTGTACCTGAAGCTGATCTTTAGTTCTGCACATTCTGACACATTTTACACATTTAAAGCTGCAGTAGGCAGATCTGAGAACACAGCCGGTCAACATATTTATGTGGCTTCACCCGGGATTCAAACCTTTGCTCTCCTCAATGAAAGTCCTCCATTGAACCACATTCTGTTCTCACTGCAGACTTTGATGCTTTTTATACGACCCTACCTTATCTGGGTGACAAGCCCTGTGATTGGCTGAAGTCTCTCGTCATGAGCTAGATTTTCTTAAGAGGAAAAATATAGAACCAAGAGGAGGTGCAGAAGTTTCCTCTTAGATTAATTAAATTACAATATGCAGAAAAGGTGGATTTTGGGCCAAATGATACCAAAATAGTACTGCTTCCCTCAGCTTTTATACTAGTTGAGTAAAAGAAAGTTAGTTTATGAGGTACATTATTTGGGTGTATTTTAAACACTGTATTCTTACTGGTGCACTCTTTTTTGTTGTTGTCAAATTAATGTATGTATCATATATGCACCATTAATGTTAAGTATTCCAGAGAAACCTAATCTTATATGTGTGGCTGTGTTTCTCCAGAGGACAGCATCCTGAGGTTACTGGAGTCCAGGAAAGGAGAACGGGAGGCACAGGGCTTCGTGAAGAAGCGAAGACAGAGAGAGAAACAGTCCCAGGAGGGCATTCAATCGTAACAAACGCACAGAAACAAGGTGTTCCTCCAAAAATATACAATTTGTTTTAATGATCTGTACCAAAAACAAAGAAAAAAAAATCCACTCAGAAGGAAACACTGGTGTTGCATGAGTTGTGTGGACAGTATGCTGAGCATGGGTTTAACAAACACCATCACAGTGATCATGAACACTTTCACACCTGCATTTAAACCTCACACAGCTCTTTACATGTCCAAATGCTTCCTGATGCTTTGTCTAATCAGTGCAAGAGATAAGTATGACATCACTTAACTATGTGTGTGTGTGTGTGTATATATTAGACTACATCTGACACACCGAAATGTCAAAGCTTACTATAAATGTAAAAATTTTGGCAGAGAAACGTCTCTCACGTTGATTTTAAACGCAGCAAAAGAGCCGGTTTAAACAAAAAATATGTATGTTTGAGTTAACATGAAAAGCCTTTAAGTAAAAATTAAAAATATGCAATTTCAAAGACTACACAAGTTGACGTTTGCCTCGATTGTGTTGACATGCTGTCCTCTTCCAGTTTACGTAGAAGAATATTAGAGAAAACCTGAGTGCTTTCAACAGAGGCCATCTGTTGTTAATTTGAACAAATATTACTAATTTTTTAAATATTTCTGTCACTAATGAACAGTAATTGTCCATTTTGAATTTCCTTTGCTAAAACTATTAGAATTAAAAAAAAAAAAAATCCATATGAATGAACAAGTTCAATATAATCTAGTGAGTGCTACCAGCAGACTGATGTGACGGCCTTCTTTCGGCTGGAGCAGTAAAGGATCATCGTCTGGATCAGACCCCATTTGCTCTTTGAGTGTTTTCAGTCAGACCTGTAGGTTTTGTCAAGATGTCTCAACACCCTCAAGAATACATTTTAAAAACTGCTAACCTGCCATGTTATCCATCCACCTAGATGCTTCAGGGATCTTTGCTGACACACACCTCAAGTCGTTTTCTTGCTTTACAGAAAAAGCCTTAACTGTCTGACTTTTAAATTAAATGTTTTGACTCCCAAGAACCCCAATGCCACCAACGTTTGCCATATTAAATACCAGTGGACACCTTTAATCCTCAGCACGTCACCCTGAAACCACCCAGATGAATCGATAACACTCTAGAAATGTGTTTTCTTTAAAGTGAGAAAATTAAGAACTATGTATGTGAATGTTGCGTAATTAGGGTGAGAGAAGAAATAACAGCAGGTCTTTAAGTTATTTTCACAACTCAAGAGCAGGGGTAGAGAACAGTGTTGCTGGTCAAAAGCAATAACTAGAAAAATGTATCGCGTTTCTTGTGTAACACTGGAAACATTATTAAATTTCTAAATTCCACATTTGGAGCTTTTACTTAGTGAGTATCGCTCGCTAAGCTGGTCATTTATGAGTAAACGTCATCTTAAAAGTACACAACCAGGTCAGTGCTTTTGTTGTTACTGTATTACAAAGTGACCTCTACGTATTTTTTTGAAATGGCGGTCGGCATCCCGAGGCTGGTTTCTGTGGAATCAGGACTGACTGGTCTGGAATCTGTGCTGGTCCGACCGAGGTCAAGAGAGCTGCTGCTCCAGGGTCTGTTCGGGGCAGAGCGGACACTCTGTGGAGGTGGAGCAGTTCTCACACTGTAGTCCGTGACCGCAGGGCAGCGACACCGAGCCCTGCTCTCCACACGTCACGCAGCACTGTCTCTGTTTCCTGTACACCACCTGGGAAAAACGCAACACACAAATGTTTACGCCTCCAAAACCGGAGCATGGTCAGTGATTTAGAGGAACACGTGACGTTAAGCACTGGGAAAGTCACCAAAACTAAAAGAGAGTGACAATATAAAAGGAAAATATTCCGCTTGGTCAGTATCTGTTGTTTCATCTTCCTAACATTTTACACATTATACAGTATATATAATGTGTAGCAGGAAAAATGTTCAAACATTTCATGTATTGCATTCAGGTCAACATTTATGCTCTAGTTTGTGCCTTCTCTGAATCATTTATTTGTGGAAATGTCTTTATTTATGTGAAGTAAAACTTCAGGCACCAGGTGAAACGATTCAAAATATAGTAAAAACTTATCGTCTCTCATTTTGACAATAGATTCAGTGGATGCTCATAAGCAAATTAATCAAAAATAAATCATTGTCTCGCACGTATGGCATATAAGAATATATCACGTAATATTTGTCAATCACACTAGATTGGACAGAATATCAAGTGATATATAATAATAATGCACTGATAAACAAGTGGGCGTGGCTTTGATTTGACTATTTATGACAAATTAAGCAGCAAACTTTGAGCGTCAAATATTTCTTTTACTGCATTCTGGTAAACATTTATGCACCACTTTGTGCCTTCTCTCTACCATTTTTTGTGGAAATATCTTTATTTATGTAAAAAAAAAAAACTTCAGGCACCAGGTAACACGATTCAAAACATAATAAAAACATATATGGATCTCATCATGTTTTTGACAATAGAGTCAGTGGGTATATGAGCTCATCATTCACTGTATTTGAAATGTATGACATTGTTATAACAGCTGGTGTCTGACAGTTACTTGGACAAGTCTTGCTGCGATTAAATGCTTTTTAATAATGTTATGTTGCAGTACTATGATGAAGTTAAATGTTGTCTAAAAATAAGACAGTTCTTGTGTTGTTTAAGTTCTATACTGTAAAAATATATATGTACATTTTCGAGCAATAAAGAAATATTTGAAACCTCAGTGCCTCACATAGCCTTATTGCAGACTGTTAATAACAAATACTAAACATACATATTTGTAGGTTAAGGGAGCCAACGCATTCTTATGAGCAAGAATATATCGCGTAATATGTCATTTACATTAGATTGGACAGAACATTAAGCAACATATATTGTTTGTTAATGCAATGATAAACAAAAAATAAATTCAAATCCACTAATTAATAAATAACTTGACTGCAGCTTATAAACTGTGGCTCTGTGTGACAGCTCACACGTCTGACATAAAGGACAGTCCACAGTGTGACTGGACATGCAAACTGTTTTGCTCTCTGTGATGTTTTTAAGACCAACATTGGTGCTGAAATATGGATAAAGTCGTTGCTAAAGACCTTCACACAGCTTAAGTTTACAGCCTGTGCATTTCTACCTGTTAATATGAGCGCATGCAGTTCAGACTTGTGTCGTGTTGACAGTGGTATGGAAATGTTACCAGGTTCAAACTAGTAAGGTTGCCCTTCTAACTTTTACAGGAGACACAGAGCTCATCTCTTTGATCCATCACCATGATAACAACATGGTGACACAAGGTCATATGGAGCATTGTTTCCCCCACATATGTACCCTTTTCCTAAAAAAAACTGCCCAATATAACAAAGTAAGCAACACTTTAATACTCTGGGTACATGTTCTGTTTTGTTAATGCTTTGAAAACATTATGGTTACATCATTTCATTTCACTCCATGTGTGCATTGTTCAAGGATTTCACAACGAGTGAGGGTGTGCTGATAATGTTTCCATCATGCAACTAGCGCAAAACCTTACAAATACAAACGTCCAAGAATGAAGACCCAGGACAACAACGAAAAATGATTTAGAAACATCTGTAAGGAAGGTCCGACACCGAAATCATCAGAAAAATTCAAGGACCGACTAGATGCTTGTTTGCTCATGACCAACATTGCAAACCAGCTACGTGTAGCTCAGTGTACTTATTGCATCATGTGCTGCATCCTGCATAATCTATCCAGGCATCAACCCCTGCCTAAGCTATTTCCAGTAGTGTGCACTCATCTGACACAGACAAACTCCTGTTGTGTGGCAAAAGTGTGAAAGGGTAACTCTGGACAATTTCCAGAGGCAACATGTGTGCAGATGACAATTACAAATTCAGAGATTTTTGCAAAAGCGAGCTGTTTGTTGTGTATTACCTCATTGACTTAACTTCTAAGTTACTTAATGTTCTATAACAATGTTCAGCCTACAGGCGCTGATCAGCTATAGCTGTGAATGCTCGTGGATTCAGTAAATCAGAAGGAACTATGTCAGGCAGATTTCAGTGAGCTCTGAGTCTGGGGTCTTACCTGTTCCACAGCATGTAGGCAGGTACAAAGCTGGGCCTGTAGACTGAGGACTGATTCCAGTGGTAGTCGATGTAGTAGCTGGAGTTGGTGCAGTGTCAGATGGGGATTGTCTCCACTACGTAAGCTCTCCAGCGCCTCCTGCAGGAGAGAAGCCTGCCTCTGTGCCTCCTCCTCAGCCTGCCTGGCTCTCTCTGCTTCCATGGCTAACCGTGCTGCATGGGCTCGAGACTCCTCTGCATCTGCTTTAAGAGCAGCCCACGACTACAAGAGAAAGCAGGCAGAACTCATGACTCCCACTCAAAACTGGAATTTATTTCTGGTTGTTATAATGACATTTAAGCATGCAGGTCGTTGCACCAACACAAACACAACCATTTCACAAACATGCACACACACGTGCCCCACTACCTACCTACCTGAGCTGTGTGTCTCCAGCTGTGACCCCACTGCTTCAATGTCCTGTGAGCTTCTTCCAGCTCCTGTTTGAGCCTGGAAGTCTCTGCACAGGGGCCAGAGGGCAGCAGGGTGGGGGGAGTACCAGGGGAACCCTGGCCTGATGGGAAGTGCTCCCAGATATTTGTGCTCATCCCATTCAGACCTACAAATAAAAGGAACAACATGAACAAAATCATATAATCCCTCACAACACCACTGGATGTCTCAAATGAAATTCCACTGACCTAAAGAGCTATGAGATGGTCCCAGGAAGGTGCTTTCTGATTGGCCTGGTTGTGACAGATGAGTAGAGAAGAATGGTGAAGCGTGTGGTCTGACTGGGGGAGATGGTGAAGGGGAGCTAAAAGGAGCAGAGCTACTAAAAGATCCTGGGATGTTGACTGGAGCAGAGCTCTGAAGCTGGCTACCACCTGTAAAGACAACGAGGAAAGATTATTTGTATGTACATGTGCATACTGCTGAATGTTATACACATGTTCATACGCAGTTTGTGTTCATGTACGTACCGAGCATAACTCCCACACTGGGCCGAGCAGAGCTGCTCTCTAAGCTTCTCTCCAACGCCGACACACCAAAGTCATTCAGGTCAAGATCATCCAGGGCTGACTCTGCAACACAAACACCACCACGATTGTTTTTCCCAAATGCTGACACACTTTTAAGGTTCCATATATTGCCTCATTTCAGCAAAATAACTCATGCGTCTCATGTGTTTTCAGAATTCTTTCAGCTCAAAATATTGCAAAGACAGTTCATTTCACCATGACTGTATATTTCCTTGTTTCAGCTCTTTTCTAAACAGGCTGTTTCAGTGTCTGTAGCTTCAAATATAGTTGAACTGCTGCTGTCGACCCCCTTCAGAGAGAAGACTTTCTCTGCATCTGTGATTGACAGCATCAGCAAAACAGTTGACCACAGAACAGCTGGCACAGATGTGAAAGAGTCTGTGTGACCACAACATTCTATGGCTTCTAACTTCCACTCTGAACGATCATGGTTTATGGTGAGCTCGTCAGAGAACGTCTCGCGCTGCAGAGCTGCAGCTTGGAAATCACTCAGAAGTGACTGTGGGCTGCCATGTAGTCTTAATGGGCTGTTTCAGTCATTATTTCATACTTGCTAAGTTGTCTCACAACAGCAACATAAAATTGTGTAAACTAAACCAGTTTAATCGGTAATTCAGCTGCATTAAAATACAGTACGTGTGAGCACAGAGCTGTAAACATCGGCAGAAGCTGAAGCACAACAGGTGACATTAAAACACAGCAACCCATCCAGTTCTTGTTTATTGATTTTAGATTACTCCTAAAGTTTCCACCATCTCTGAATGTCCCTCAGCTATAGAATTCACAGACAGTTCTTACCTACAGGCACACGATCAAAGCAAATGTCAGCATTATCCAGATCAGCAGCTCATTGTGCTGACACCAAGAATTTTCCTTTTGTTGTGGGGACATTGAAATAAAAAATAAAAGCAATCCATAGGATATTAAGTTCCTCAGATGCTAGGATTACATGAAGACTATTGTGTTCACTTTTGCAGGCCACAGCAGAACATTTGGTCAGCTTTGCTCGTGACTAAGAAATGTTAGTGTTTGCAGAAGTAGCTCTAGACTGTAAGTAAACATGCAGATTTTTTTTACATCCTTACTTACCAACAACTGATTCCACAGTCTCACTGGTGGGGTAGAAGGGCAGGGCGTTAGCATTCATGCCTGAGGAGATGCTGGATCCATGTGGTCCGAGAGGGGCGGGGCTGGGCGGTGTGGCTGCCAGACTGGAGGGGATGCTGGAGGACAGGCTTAGTGGGCTGCCAACTGGCAGAAACACCAACAAGTCCTTAAGAAGAAGAAGAAAAAAAAGATTTTTGTTACTGCATTCTTATATGTGTGCTTTATTCTCTATTCTTTGCAACAAGATTATATTACTGTTCAGGAAAACATGCTTTTTCAGGATAGAATGTGAACCAGCTGAAGGAATGCAGAAAAAACACAACAACAAAAAATAAGACAAACACCTTGAGATCAAGGCTGTGGAAGATGTAGTTATTGTACCTGTTTGCTTTGTGTTGATGCTAATTCTCTGCTGCGCTGCTCAAGAGCAAAACTCCTTTGCTTGGCCTGAAATCACAAACACTTGATGTAAAACATGCAGCATAAACAGTTCGTGTCTGTATAGGAACTATAATGTTGTTGAAGAGGAGAACTTTCTGTTATTTAACTGTATTTAATCGACTCAAAACACCCATGTTCCCTTTCTTTCTCTCACCTGATCTTCCCGTTCAAATCCAGGTGCCCTGCCGTAGCCTCCCTCTCCTGCCCACGGAGACAGAGGCTCTGGTCCTCCACTCACATCCTCACACAGAGACAAAACACTACCCAGCAAACCCTGCTCGGCTACACGTGAGCCTGCAGAAGGGGAGAAGGGGTCTGAGAGAGAACAAGCCCCTGGCCCCATGCTGTGACCACTGGGACTTGAAGAAACCTCCTGGATAGGGAGAGGGTCCGGAGGTCTGGAGGGTGGGGGTGAGCTGGGGTTAGGAAAGGATGGCTCCTCAGGAACAAAGGGCTCTGCAAGTGATTTATATTTAAAACAAATAAACAAATTACAAATTACAGGGTTAAATTACAAACCAAATCCTCACATGGTTGTTCAGATGTGATTAAGGATAATTTATGTGGACTTACTTTCAACATGAGCAAAGGCACAGAAGGGCCCTCTTGGACAGCTGCCACACTGCTGCATATCATTACACTTGGTGGATTTATAGATCTGTGACAAAACAAACACACTGATATTCATGTCTGGTGACTTCTGTCTAGATTCAGTAAGAGCTCTGCTGAAACACACAAACCTCCGGATGGAACTGTTGTTCTGTCCTTGTGTGGCAATACTGGCAGCCCTCTGCTCCCTCACATTTACTGGGATCTCCCCATTCTTCGCTCTGTTTCACTGACGGACATGGCAGCGCTCTGTGGCGACAAGAACAAACACCAGTTTTCTTAAACACAACCTCAGTCAAACAAAAACAACACAATGATCTGTAAATCTCTTGTGTTAGTATGATGTAATAGAGTACCTGTATTTGTGCTTGTGTGGGCTGCGCCTTCTGTCTTTGCTGTTATGGTAATATGGACAGGCATAACCTTGGCGGCACAAGCGAGGAGGTTTCTTACAGAGCTCTGTCTTGTAGTGGGACAGCACATAGTTGTTATCTGAGAAGAGACACAGAGAGGGAATAGAGACAATGAGACAGATTATGCAGACATCAGGTTAAAATATTTAACAGTAAAATAATTAGAGACAGACAGAAAGGCATGAAGTTATTATTTATCTGGGTGTACTGGTTTAAAAGGTTTGACAGTAGACATGAAGAACAAATTTACTCAACATCATCAGAGAGGGCGCTACATCGGCCAATCATGCTAACACACATTCCTGTTATAATTATCGGTATGACAACTTTCCATAGTTGTCAAATCATGTTTCATAGCATGATAAACTACTTTGCAGTGCTGAAGCATCTGCTGAGGCTCCAAACTCATAAATCTAGATCATATTCCAGCTTTCACTGGTTACTGAAATATGATCACAACACGTCCTCACCAACCTTCTGTTAATTTAAGAGAGAGGTGCTTTCAGTTTGAGTGCAGCAGCAAACATGTACCTTGCCAGCGTGGCTCCTCGCTCAGGATCTTCTCTATCAGGGCTGTACTCGCTGCCTGTCCTGACTGTCCATCTCCTCCACCTCCCTCCGTGGCCCCCGAGCCTCCTTGAGACTCCATTACCTGCACTTCTCTGTACAGCACACAACGTGAAAAGACTATCAGCAACTATAGCACAGACACACACACAGAAACACCAAAGTCAAAAAAAACTGTTTGCTGACTTGTTGAAATTTATGCACCTGATATCATAAACGGGACTGCGAAGGTCATGTGATCCGTGAGCAAAGGCACAGTGGGAGCCATTCTTGCTGCAGTGGCCTTTTGCATCTGTTTCATGGATACACGATCCAGTTTTATAATAGCGGAGGTGGTATCTGCGCTCTGTGTCCCCTGCTGTTCGATGTAAAAATGGACATCTGGAAAAGACAAATAACATTCAAACCGAAAAATTCATATAAAGACATACTAACCTTTTGAACAAGTAGTTTATGTTGTAAACTGTATACCAGGGCTGCAGCTAATTAATATTTTCAATATGTATTTACCATACTGTCAAAAAAAATAAGAAAAATACATCTCTTAATTTTCTGGAGCCCAAAGCAATGTTGCAAATTGCTTGTTGTGCTAAATTAAGAGTGCAAAATACAAATAAATTCCATTCATAATAATATAAAACACAAAGAGAGAAACATTTATTTTGTTATTATCAAAATTAATTCTGCCCACTAACTGATCAGTTATTTCACTGTTTATACATAGCTGACAGCTGCACTTAGTACTTCAATAATGATTTAAGCAAATAACATCTAGAATTCACAGTAAAACTGTTCAGTATCAAGCTGCAATGCTGCAACATATTGAAATGAAGAATAAGACAGGAATAATGGTATGGCTCACTTAATATGCCCAAAGTGGCTCATTAGCATGTTTCAAAGCCACCCCAGCTGTGCCCTGAATCACCTCACAGTCTTTAGATTTGCATTCTCTTTATATGTAAATGGAGAAAAGGCTGCCGTGGTGACCATAACAACGCAACACATTTCAGTAGAAAAGAGGCTCACAGAGTGAGTGAATAGATGCCGATGCTCGGTGTGAAGATTATACACCACACACCATTCCTCCAAGGTATTGAATCTACAGTTGTAGACAGGGTGTATCCTCAATTACTACTTCACTGACTTTCATCGAAATGTAAAAGATCTTTTGTAACGCTATGACCCACATGTTCTGGTGATTCACTCAAGCAATTCAAGATTGAAATGTAAAAGGTTTGAAAAAGGACAGGGGTGATGTTTTCGATTTGAACGGCATACAAACATATGTAGTTAAAGTGACTGGGGTAAATTACAAAAAATAAGGTCTATAAAGTTTTCATCAAAATGCTTGTTAATTCATTTACACTGTTAATTAGTTTCCAAAACATCCAGTAAAATTCTGCAGAATCTCCATTAGGATTTTCCCTGATACAGTGAAGCCAGTTTTGCAATAAAAAGCAAAAACATAATTTCCTCTCCACAGAGATCCCTCTTTTCCCCTCTTAAATACATGTATATAGTGAGGGGTCGAAATAACCATAAATAAACATGCCAACATGAGGCAAGTGAGTAAAGAATCAGCTGAACTCACTCATCTCCATCAGGGCAGGTGCCTGTTCCCTCATCGTATTTGGTACAGTAAACATCTGGGCTGTAGTTGAAGGTTCCGTCCCGTCTGCGGATGGGTCTGCGGCGCCGCTGGTTCAGGAAGTGCCAATGGAAACAGGAAAAAGGCCTGTGTTGTGTACATTTATGCTGTACGAACAGTGGACACTGCTCAGTTCTAAACTCCTTCAGATATCTGGGAGAGAGGGAAGCAACAAGACAGAGTAGAATACATTTTAATAGTATTAGTGTATTTTGCAGTTTCATAATTAAGACTATATTCATAGTAATGTGAAGTACATCCATTATCTTTTCTTTTAGTGAATTCCATCTATCCCTAATTGTCATACCCTGGTATAGTATAGTCTATGCTGCTGTGATAAACCACTTCCTCAGAAAGGTTACTTTTAAATGTAACAAAACTAGCATTTTTGCTACAATCACACACACACACAAACACAGAACTTAAATTGTATTGCAGCATATAGCTATTGAGAAATGGCTACTGTTACTGAGCAACGTTAGGCCTCTTTATCGGGACCTCCTCCGGTTCATAAGCACATTATCGATGAACAGGCTTGGTCCAGTCATTTCAAACAGTGATATATTTATTACACACTCAGTTTTTTAATTAAAATGTGTGTGTTGTTAGGTGTACGCAGCTACACGTGAGGTTGTGTACACTTAGCTGGCTAACCCAGCTAACTAGCTACGTACGTGTAATGTTGAGGTTTCTCGGGCTGTACGTTCAACACGGTTGCGGGAGATGTCGACCCCCCAGCGGGCGAAGACGAAGAGGACGAGGAGGGACCCCCGGTAGTCGTCGCTGCCGAAGATGACGGGGGCTGTGAATGTGTTTTAGACATTTTAACCCGCTTGAAGCCTAACAACAAGAAGCTTGTTTTTAGCTTACTAGCTAGCTATTCTTATTAGCTTCGAAATCCGCATTCTACGACGATGTGAGCTTGCGCAAGGCAATAGGAAGTAGTAGCAAAGGGACAACCAGCTACAACACGGAATCATGGGATATGGAGTTTCCTCATAACTTCACCAGTATTTGCGCAAATCACAAAACACTTACGAGATTATAGTATGTACATTGGTAGAGACACATATGTCGGATTTGTATAAAGCTGAAAGTCAGGAACAAAATCAACGATCCTATTCATGTTCATGCTTTTTTTATTTGCTGTACTTCATTGGCTACTGAGTCTGTCACTCAGGACGGTGAGCCAACGGGCGAGGAGTGTTTTACAACCATTACGTCAGACAGAGTATTAATACTCGGCCTCATCCGTCTCGTCGGTAGAAGTCGTTTCGAACGGACGCAACTGTCGGTGTGTCGTCTACGGCAATTATTTTATAATCAGCTGATACCCTAAAGGTAAAAATATTAATTTATGTCATTTGTGTGTTGAGTGAATGAATTGTCATGATTGTGACATGAGTCGTGATCGTCTTTTTTATCTCCAGACGCTGTTAGGCTAACATGTCGACTTGCTAACGATAGCATTAGCTAAAAATAGAACAATGGAGTCTCTGAGGGTTGACGTTATCGGCAAACGTCGAGATTAAGTCGCCCAATCAAAACAGGAAAACCTTAACAAGCTTAAAAACTTGATTTAGTTTTGTGTCGATGTTGACAGTTTATACAAAACAGCGGTTAGCTAAGCTAATTATGTGTTAGCTAATGTTGATGAAGCAGAACCGAGGCTATGTCGCCTGAGATACAACGAGAACCTGAAAATGGCGAAGTTGAAAAGCAGAGCCTGACTGGTCGGTTCAGGCGCCGAGTGTTTTGACGCCATTATCTCTGGTTGGAGTAGGCCTCAGGGACCGATCGTCGGTATACACGGTCATGGTCAACATGTCTTTTCTACGAAAACTTTATTTACGCTGAAAACAGTCGTTTCATTGACGGCTATTGTATTATTCGTAGACTGGCGTAGCGTTTATTGTATTACTGGTTTATTAAAAAAAAAAGAACCGACGCCTCCCTGTGGTTATAGCTTTGGGGGAGGGGCTGTGTTTAGCTATAGCTAGGTTAGCATGCTAGCTCTACAGTAATCACAATTGTATGGGACTATTTTTTTTTTGTTTGGTAATGTTACTCTGAGGACTGTTATTGTACACGGCATTTATTAAAATGTATTTTTAACCGTTTTTAGCAAGTACGACATGGCCCGTACCAAGCAGACTGCCCGTAAGTCTACCGGAGGAAAGGCGCCAAGGAAGCAGCTCGCTACCAAGGCTGCCAGGAAAAGCGCTCCGTCCACGGGAGGAGTGAAGAAGCCTCATCGTTACAGGTGTGTAGTGTTTAACTTTCAGTCACTCTAATAACTTGTCTGTAGCATACAATATACTGCAGTACACAAGTGTACAATGTGCCTAACGTCCTCTTGTTGTGTAGGCCTGGAACTGTGGCTCTGAGGGAGATCCGTCGTTACCAGAAGTCCACTGAGCTGCTCATCCGCAAGCTGCCCTTCCAGCGTCTGGTGAGAGAAATTGCCCAGGATTTCAAGACTGATCTGCGCTTCCAGAGTGCTGCCATTGGAGCTCTTCAGGTAAATAACAATGAATTCAAACTCTTGCAGAGAAGTACAAGGGGAGAAATATGAGCAGCAATAAAGTGTTTGTTTTCTATTTTCTTTCGGCAGGAGGCCAGTGAGGCTTACCTGGTGGGTTTGTTTGAGGACACCAACCTGTGCGCCATCCACGCCAAGCGTGTCACCATCATGCCCAAAGACATCCAGCTGGCTCGTAGGATAAGGGGAGAGAGGGCCTAAGTGGCCGGTGGCAGCGTTGTCGCAACAAATGATCCTATTTATCGTACTTAACCATTTTGTGGACATTTTTATTTCCTGGGTTATTTTTATAAGTTCTTTTTGAATTTTGTATTGTATTTTAGATTGAGACAATACATCAACCATTCCATAAGCCTGAATATACTTTGGGTATAGCAGCAGGAGTATCTACCTGTTCCATCATGGGTCATTAGCCGTGTTTCCATAACTCATCTAATTGGATAAAGTTAATAGAAATGTGAAATTATGAGAATTTCATCAATTTCACAAGTTTATATGCTTGTGGTGGGTTTTTGGCGCATTCAAGTCGATGTGCAAAATTTCTGATGTAGCGAACAATTAACTTGCAGCTACTTCCACTTTAGTTGTCTTTCCATTCAGATGACATGGACTATGGCCACTACCAGCTGACATGAAAGAATTACAGCTGGCCCAATTGAGAACAAATCCTGAAGACCTCACATGTTTGTTTCAGAGCCGCTTGGCTGTATGAAAACACGGCTATTAAACTAAATGTAACATTACTGCACCACTCAAGTTTAGTGTAGGTGTTGGGTTCCTTCTGGGGATGGAGTTGTCTTTGAAGTTGGGATGAATTCTTCGCATCTTCCATGGGAGGGCCAGGGTTTCTTTACCCATTTACCACAAAATGCCAGCATGTCATGTTCAATAGGCCTCGCTGTAGTGTCAGGGTATTGGCTACCTCAGTTGATCCTCGATACTCGGTGACAAAGAGCATGGCAGACCCTCTGTATTTTTCTGGATCGCTTTTTACATGTTTTTCCAACATAAAATCTTGGCAGCTACATTTAATACTATTTATGAAATGTTGTCACATGTCTTTCTATTAAAGGTCTTTATGAGTAGACATATTGAGTGTTCTGTAGTTGATTTAAAAATGTATATTTGGCAGTCAGACACTGATGCAGTGTGGATGATTCATTACACATATTTTATTTACAACACATATTGTTGACCACAGCTGGTGTTTTGTCATACAAACCATTCAGTATGTTTGAAACCAGTCGCTGCAAAAGAAATTACAAGACATTTAATGTTTGAACTCCACAGATTTGGTTCACTTGACAATGTTTTTATGCCTCACCGATGCGGCAGACTATCTCCTCACACTCCTTGACGGTGCTGGCTCTGAGGACTGCACAGCAGAAGCCTGTGGACTGAGGGGTTTCTGGGGAGTCTCTGTGAACAGAGCCAATCATGTGCTTAGATGACATCTGGGCTCAACCAATGACAACAGAGCTGTAAAGCCTTGTGTGTTGCATCACCACATCCTGTCTGGCAGTTAGTGACCTAAGCTGCAAGCCATGATTAACAGGAATGTGTGGGAAAGTCTTCCATAATAGAAATATCCTTATCACTTTTCATCTTGGGGTCGACTAATATCAGTGATGGCTTTAGCAGTTTTGTATGGAAATGTAATACTTACGCCACACAGAAGGCAAATATTTTGTAGTCTGGTTGTGCAAATCTCCCTACGCATGAAATCTCTGGATAATGATGCTCAAAGAGCTCCTAAGGGGGCAAGACAAATCAGCTTGTTACACCAGAAGAAGTCAGTGGTGGCAAATTGACTCCAGTTATTAGTCGTGACAGACAACATGCGTGTACCTACCTTTTTACTGTTTCTGTCTGTGCATGTCAAATGTGTTTCCTTCATATCTAAAAGCACCTCCTGCAGGACAAATTACTCATGTTAACATGTTAGATGCTTTGCAGAACATGACAGAATCCAACATCCATTAAGCCAAGTTGCCCTCGGGCAGGGGAGTGGGCTCATTACCTTGCTGGGCAGGTTTTTCTGCAGCACTTGTGGGATTGCATGCTGCAGCACCTCTTTGCCTCCAAACTATGAAAGGATCAAACCACATCAATTATGGGAGACTTATACACAATGATTTGACTTGTAGTTAACTGTGAAAACAAATGATTATTTACCATCCCAATGTTTGCTTTTCCCAAGAACTGCACAATGTACACAATCCTGCTGGGGAGAGGTTGGTCACTTTGTAGCTTGTCTCTAAAATGTCATATCATGAAGTAAGATTTCTGATTTAGGACACACTTGCCTTCCCTCTTTGAGACACTGTGACGGCAGAGGTTTCTGGTCTTTACTGGCAGGCTGTTCGGAGGGAGCAGGGCCAAGCTGCAGAGCGGGATTCTCCATCCTCAGGGCCCTCAGGAGTTTAATAAGCGGCCGATACACTGTTCCATCGTGGGCCCTCCATCTCATAACACGGATGGACAAAGGGCAGCCCTTCAACCGAGACAAAACTACACCTGCCTGGGGGAAAAAAGAAAATGTATGTTAGACTGTATGTAAGTTGACTTCACAAATGTGTGTGTACAATTGTGAGAGTGCCAGTTTTTCTAAGTATACACGTTTATGGTTGTCATGGGTGTGACTGACCATTGTCTCATAGATTTAATCACAGAAGAGGAGCTGCACTGTCTGTCTCTGAAGGACATAATGATGTGTGTACATTGCACAGCTCACTGGAACGTCTTTACTGGTTCTACTGTACTAACAGGGCAACAGAAAAACTTACTGTAAGCCCTAATGCAGCGTTGGGACTGGCTTTGACGTTGCTCTTATATAAATTCTATATTTTTCAGAATGCAAAATAGTGTAATTAGAGACTTCTTGCTTCCAGTGTTGCTGTTTTCCTCCAGTAAAAAAAAATCTAAACAAACTTCCTCATTTTGGTCCTATCGTGCCTTCAAGCAGGGTCATGTTTACCATGTTGACAAGTACAGTCCTGCTCACACCCTGATTACAGCGCTGCTTAAGGTGGGTGCAGTTATACTGGGAACTAACTGCACAATGTCACAAAGAAATGAGTATCCCACTGGAACTGGTGTAATAAAAAGAACAGGAGATTCTGTCTATCTACGGCAGTCTGCTCATGCAAATGCAACTCTGATCAGGAAACCCAAATAAATACACCCGTGTGGATTTCATGCAGGAATTTTAAACAATCTACTCATGTTTTGTTTTTTTATTTGCAGAAATTTTGATATGACACAGTTACAGCAACTGACGGCTGAATACCATTTTGCTGCTACACTTGTAGGGCTCTGTATATCACTGTCACGTAGAGCTGCAACGATTTATTGATCAGTTGCCAATTATTAAAATATTTGAAAACTATTTTTAGAATCAATCAGTTTGAGTTGTTTTTTTTGTTTGTTTGTTTGTTTTTTTTAAAAGACAAAACAGTCAGAATTTTCTGATTCCATACCCTTGAATCTGAATATGTTCTGGTTTCTTTTCTCCTCTATGACAGTAACCTGAATATCTTTGGGTTTTAACCAAAACAACACATCTGAAGATGTCATCTTTGGCTTTGGAAATCACTGATTGACATTTTTCATGATTTTCACACAATTTATAGACCAGATAACTAGTTCACTACAAGAAAGTGATCACCAACTTAATCAACAATAAAAAAAAAATAATCTTAATTGCAGCCCTACTGTAATGAAAAGGGGCTATTGTAAGGTTCCATTCACATGACAGGAATAGTTATGAAGAGTATAGTTTTACCTATAACCAGGTACAGTGTCTACTTACAGCACCTTTAAGAAGCTTGTAATTCAAACTAAATCCACTCCTCACTGTTTCCTGTGTGTTTTGTGGGATTGTACATGTATCAGCATTTTTCACAAAAGATCCCCCAGACTAATGTAAAGAGTTTCATTTATATCACCTTAACATTTAATGTTGATGAAATGTCATTAATATACGGCATGTCTGAGGATTTCCTCACTTGGCCGTTTTTGGAGTTTCTCAGCGAGGTCCCGTTGATCTCATCAATAATGTCACCAGGAGAGATGAACTTGTCGACGTGAGCCTGACTGCCAGGCATCAGGTCGAGGACGAAGACGCGCCCACTGAGATATCTACAGGGGGACACAGAGACACATGCAGCAGGTTGGACAGATCTTTACATTCGCAGGCACTGCTCAGTGGAAGGAAAATCTACTTTTAGAGAGTTGAAGATACAAACCTCAAAACCATCCCGACCTCCCGACACGGCACCACTTCATACAGCTCACACACCTGAAAACAAACAGTCTAGTGACATTCTGCTGGATCTCACTACAGATACTGATTTTTCTATCCTTGAAGCTGTATATTCTAAGGCCAGCAAAGCTACGATAACACTGTTGTGATGCTGTGACTTGTGCAGCAGTGATCATTGTTCTTACTGGGAGGAGCCAGCTCTCATCCAGAAAACTGCAGTTCTGTGTAAAGTAATCAGAAATATTTATTAGTGTTGAGTTGTTGGATTTCAAACTGATTTCAAAAAATTGTCAGTTTTGCCAAATGATATTTGGCAATAAATTGTATATTTTAGAGGAAAGAATGTGGCTTTAAAAATATGTGGAAACAGATGTACAGTGCATTTGTAAAACAAGCTGCTGCTCTGACCTCCATGTCCAGTTTGAACTCCATGTGAGACAGGACCAGCAGCAGCGACATGAAAGGCTCTGGAAGAGGGAGAACAGTGCCACTTAGAGTCTGGTGTTGATGTTGGGCACCGGATGGTGGTGGTGACAAGAATTTCCTCAGCTTTCCTTAAAGCCATTGAAGTTAGTGGAAACAGATCAGACCAAGTAAAACATCTCACCCACAAATTCCTCATTCCTGAGAATCGATAAAGCTGGACTGTACCACTGGAGGGAGGGGAGAGAAAGCATGTGAATAAAAGCTGTTTAGGTCTGTTAGAGAGACCAAATTACTAAAATTCTTTTTTCCCAGATCACCAACAGTCCAAGGAAAAGATACACATGGACAGCAGAGGGAGAAATGCATCCATCTCTCAATATATTTCAGTAGCAACGACGTCTCTGGTGTGTGTTTGTGTGTGTCTGACCTCCAGGACTCTGGGTGTGTGCAGCAGGTGTGTGAAGAACTGTGGCAGGGTCTTGCGGCTGAGGGCCAGCCTGAGCAGGTAGCGGCCTCGGCCCTGAGCTGAGAGCAGCTTCCTGCAAACTCTGGTCTGCTCAACCGCCAAGGACAGAGCAGACAGCCTACACACAACACATCAGCAGAGACCACAGGCATGAACAGGGCAGCTAATTTTCATTTCCAATAGTTTGCATTTTTCTTTTTTTTTTAAAACTAATTTTGGATAAAATTAATCAGTCTAATAACTTGCTACTCTTCCTCTGATGCTGCTGTCTCTCTCTCTCTCTCTCTCTCTCTCTCTCTCTGTCTGCAGGTATGTAGAAACTACTGCTGTAAAAACTCTTATCAGTCAGTCTAAGCAGGATGTTCTTACCTGCCGCAGACATCTTGGTGTGGTAGTTGTTCAAAACACTGCCAGTAATCTCTGTTTACCAGACTGAGAACTGGCTCTGGAGAGAAATTAAAACACAACCAGTTAATACAGAAAAGGTGTATTTCACATGTTGGGCTTCAGATGAGTTATTATTAAAAATCTAAATCAACTAGATTCTGCCTCAAAATATTGTGATTTTTCTTAATCAGTTACAACCCTTTCAAGCATGAAGTGGCATTTGAAATGTGCAGCTCTATCTGTCAGATGAACAGCATGTGCTTTAATACACATAAAAACATCTGATGTCAACATGTTATTGACACTGACGTTGGAGCCCCTTCCTGAGGACCAGCTCTAGCAGCTCACAGCAGGAGGCGAGGTGAGGGTTGGAGTCTGTCACCATCTCCCCATCAGCCTGCAGGTTCAGGACGCACACTGTGAGAGGGGGAAAAAAACACACGCAATAAACAGTGGAGCTGCTGTCAATCTGCGTGACAGTGGGCAAAAACACACCACAATTTTCCATCCAATCTGCACGATCATCGCTGATCAACACAATAAATAAGATGATAAAAAATAGAGGTGTGGTTGATGCGTAATAGGGGTGTCTTTAACAGAAATAAACCCCCAATTATCGAGGCAGGAACGCAGGTTGTTTTGGAGAGCAACGAGACGTCGTAAAGATGGACGATGAGCTGAGATGATGATCCAATAACATCTTCCTACCATGCATCTATTATTGATGCTTACCCTTCAGGGTGCCGATCAGAGGGTCTCTGGGTGCCATGTCGAGGAGCAGCTGTGATCAGAGCCCGTCCTCGCTTAGAGACGCTCCTCCAGCCTGCTGTCATTTACGCACAGGGACACACGCTGTGATCACACTTCCGTGTCGCTGACATACCGAGACACCTTCCCGTTCATTCCTCAGAACAAACCCGACAGACAGGGAGGAGCACACACTGGCGGGTTCATTTCATCTGGGGATTCTTTGGAAACATCAAAGAAATGACAGTCGGAGCTACCTGTCAAAGCTTCTGCAGATCTCTGTCGTGCCTCAAGTAGCACCGACACACAAGCTGCTGAGAGGCTGCAGTGACATCTGCTGTCCTGCTGACACACACACACACACACACACACACCAGACCTGCTGTAGCCTGGCTTTACTTCAATATTTATTTCCACATTAACACGTTTTAGTGGCTTTAAGATTAAAATGTAGTTTGTTGTAATGTACATTTTTGGATATGCTCCACAACACACTTTATTCTGGCTGCTGACACCTGTTGTTCTGGTTAGTAGACACTTTTCCACCACCTAGTGTTAACAAGAGCACACTGTAAAAACAACGCCAGCTTTATTCAATAACAAAAATCAATAATACACACATATGTCGCAATTAAATAAAGACGTCTTCGGAAATAAATTAAAGCAACCCATTAAAGATAAAAGATATATGTATTTACCCAGCAAACAATGAAGGTAACGTCTGCGGAACATTGTAAAGGGGGAAAACAACAACAACAACAACAACGAGAACGTCAACAGAACATTCTTAGAAAATTCATTGGACATTCCCAGAACGTTCTCTAAACGTCAGTTTGCTGGGTAATTATTACATTTATTCCTATAATATGTATTTATAATAAGTGTAATATAATATTTGTCTCGTTTATTTTATTCTCGGGATTAACGCCATAGTCATATTTATTTATTTCATAGGGTTATTTATTTATTTATTTATTTATTTATTTATTTGTCTGACAATGAAGGAATCAGTACTCAATAGATTACAACAATCAGATGTTTTCACCGTTTAAAAACTAAAGTACTAATTCAACAGCAGCTCCCACATTGTGACTGAAATGATATTTTAACTACAAAAATGACTTGATTTCATTCATGATAGTTAACATTTTTTAAATTTTAATATTTATAATACAATGTATATTTAAAAAGATATATTTTAAATAGCCCATAGAACAAATGCATATGGAATATTTTATTTAATTTCACAGCTAAAATACATGTTCTTTCAAAGGAAGTTCGACGTAACAAACAGTTACACCTAAAAAATCACATTTTATTTGATATGGCACACCTATGTGACAAATTTGAGCAAAAATAAAAAGCTATCAGCAGGATGTAGCCCCTGTTCAACAACGGCAAGGCTTTGTTTTAATACTTAATGCACATTTTAGAAAGCATTTGCGTTCATTAGAGTATAAAACTGAGACCAGAATCCCACATTTGTTGGCTTCTGGCTGCAGTATTGTAAATGATTTATGTCAAATAAAAATGTCTGGGAGTAAAAAGTGTGTCAGCCAACGCAGGTCTTCCCCACTCTTGTTTTCTTTGGAGGTTTTTTTACCAAATGTGCTCGCCACCTTAGAGGACAGACCATAATAGTAGAGCTCCGTGTTGCCGTGGTTACAGGGAGGCAAGATGGCGGCCTCTGTCGGCGGCTCTTTGAAGCTGCCGCTGAGCGGAGCATAAGAGCGCGCGCTGTGCCTCTCGTGCCGCAGTAGTGGACGAAGCGGCGCTGAAGGTGAAGATGAGGAAGATGATGATGGTGATGATGATGGCGGAGGTTTAAATCAGTCTGAGTTTGGAGGAAACATCACGTAGGAGCTGCGCAGAGTTACCTGCGGACAGGAACATTCTCTCATAACAAGGTAAGACTTTGTTTTCACACTAAACGTACATTTTAAACGAGTAAACTGCCTGTGTTGTGTTACTGCTTGCGGTGTAATTAGTTGAACAGTTTGCCTGCTAGCTAGTGATTGTTGTCCGGTTTTAGCAGCTTCATGCAACGAAGGCAGCTTTTTTTTTGTTCATATTTATTTAAAAATTGTACATTTTGACGACGAAAGCAGAGAATAACCTCCAAAGTATAGTGTGTATTTGTTGTTAATCCACAGAAACGTGTCTCTGTTGTGTTGCTGTGCAGTGTGTTTGTTTTGGTGTTGACTTGCAGGCAGAGGTTGGCCTGTCAGTCCCAATATAGAAACTCACTACCTGGGCTTGTGCAGCAGTGGCACCGGTGGTAATCCTGGATTTCCTCTAATCTTCCGGCTCCTCTGCCACCTTCCAGCTCAGCCTGCACCTCCAGAAATAAAACCCCCCATCTAGCCAGGAGCCACTGTGTTGTTTTCACCAGTCCACAGTTTGATGGACAAACCCAGCAGGGCCACATTTCTCATTTTTGCCTCTTAAAAAGGGGGCTTTAATGTGAGCACCACTGTTTTCCTTTTAATTAGTTAACAGGCTCAGTGGCACAGCTTGGCCTCTCTTCAGCTTCCCCTGCACGTGTCATGGCCTCTGTGGGCGAAAGTTAACATGGACTGCTTCTGTGGACTTGTGACTCCTTCTGACTTTGTTATAGGAGTGAAAGAACTCATCATAGTGAGTCTCTACAGTCAATTTTGTAGTTGTAGAGATAATATCTGTAATATCAACCTATCAGTTAGTCAAAATTGAGTCTTATTCTTCATTTCTAAGAAATTAAGGATGGAAATTAGAAAGATAAGTGAATATAAACAACATCAAATCCACACATTTAACAGAAAACACATTGGAATTATTATTCTCTATACTCACAGACTCGTCAGACATTGCTGACTATAATGTAAAATTCGAGTTCTGTCATTGGATGCAGACTCCCCCCCAGAACAATATCTGCTCCCCCGTGCAGCATCCTTTTGGCTCAGCTGCCACCCCTACATCACATAAAGAACAGTAAATCCCCTCAGCGCATCAGAGTGGCGTGCAGGGGCGGACTGCTGAATCAACAGCAAACTGGTCCAACGATCCCCCGCACCCTCCGCAGTGTTTTAAAAAGTGCTCTGCGCTGCTGTCTCACATCTCCTTGGGAATAAATTTCCAATTTCAAGGCCATGATCAAGATGTATCGACTCACACACATCAGGAAATCCTGTTACTGTGCAATATTTTGTGCCTGATTCGCCACAGTTTCTCTGTTTGCCACCCACTATGTCCTATGTGTGGGTGCTCTTTCTCTCCTCCTCCTCAGCTCATGATAGCTCAGAGTGCCTAATAATGAGCTCTCTGTGGACTTTGAGTGCGGAACTGTGAGGAAAGTTCTGCAGTGCTTCTCTCTCTCTCTCTCTCCACGCATACATACCTTTTTTTGCCACCTCTCATAAATTAGCGCTTTCTGCTCTCTCATCGATTTGTGGGGGCGACAGGAGCTCAGTCAGCTGCAGTTGGGCTCCAGCTTCTGACAGAATGAGTGCCAGCGTATTAAAGCTGCTTTATTATCGTACCACAGGGCATCGGCCTCGCTCTCCAGCTGCCAGCATGATGAAAGACTGCCTGCAGTTCCTTATTGAACCGGCCAAAAAGCTCAAAATCCGACTCAAGGTATGCGACTCTGTTTTCCTCTGATATTGCTGTGTTTTGTTGGCAGTGCTAAATCTGCACTCTTCTCTCTAAAACGTTATTCCTTTTTAATCTCCTGTTTGCTTCAGGAGTCTCGTAAGAGAGTTAAACTCGACAAAAAGGAGCCTCTGGTGGAAAGTCAGTTATTTATTATGGAACTGGCTCGAGAACTCAACAGAATTTGCCAGGTAAGCTCTTATCCTCTCTGATTTAGTTTTACCGCGTACACTTAAAGATTCTCATGCGTATCTTTCTGTACCTTTAGAGGTCGAACGTCCTCGGCCACATCTGGACCAGTGAGGACATCTGGCCGGCCAGTGTGTGTCGTGACTTTATCGTTGAATGGGCTGCTGTGCTGGAGAAGAAAGTACAGGTACAGTATAGGTGCCATGTTGGTTTTCTTGCCAGAATATCTGAAGAAACTGTTTTCTGAATGTTCCTAAAACATTTGTACTTTTTCCTCAGTCTAAGATCATCCCATCCGACTACCAGTATGAGAAGCCAGAGAAGAAGGACTGGAAGGGACACCTCCTCTGCATGCTGGAGTCCGGGGGCGAGTACGACATGGGGCCCTACAAAAGGGTCATCATGGACTGGACCCGTGAGATTAAAAGCAGACCTCAAGTGAGTGCACAGTGGTGACAATAACATGTTCTTCCTGTGGCTGGTTGGTGATTAAAGTTTGACCTAGTTCCCTCCTTGCATCTGATAAAGATGATTAAGCTAAACCCTGCCCATGACAATTATCCCATCATAACCAGAGTGCGCTAGAACTATGGTCACAAGTTAGAGTGAACATTGTCCTTATCACACGATGATGAACGCTGAGCCCCAACAACATTAACTGTTTATATGTGGTTGTGTGCAGCCCACTGTGTGGCCCGGGGAGCCGGTGCTCATGATGCTGGACGACCTGGAGTTCCAGTGGAAGAGGGGCCGTCTGCCCAACCTGCTCCCTGCCGTGGAGCTCGTCATACTGGCTGTGCTGAATGCTGATAACCCCATAAAGGTCTGGATGTTTGTCACACTATTCCCCTGATTAGACTGTGTTGAATATTCATGTGGTTCCAGGAGGACACTGGGTAATCCTCGCTGCCGGAATTCATTTGCCAGTGATGAAATAAACAGTTCACGGATTTAGCTTGAGGTTCAAAAGATTGTGAGACATTAGCATGATGCTCTGAGATCAGCCGTGGTAAACATAATGTATACACACAACATGGCATCCAGTCAGGCTAATCTCTTTATCTTATTGTTTGTGTCACCTTGGCCTGCTTTAGATTCATGTCTTTGTTGTCTGCCTTTATGTATACGTGAGTGTAGGAGGACGTGACGAAGCAGTGGCTGGTGAAAAAGCAGAGGAACCAGAGAATTGGTGAGTGGAGATTATTTGATGCATCTCTTGTTAACTTGGAAAGACCTCAAATTCTGACATCAACGGTATACAGTAAAAGGATTATCCCGTCGGCCTTCAGGACGATGAACATCCATCAATAATGTGTGAATTGCTATTGATTATAACATTATGTGTGCATGCAGCAGCACTACAGACTTAATCAGCCTCTGTAGCAGCAGGGAAACTTGATTTCCACCAGAGCTAATCTATCGATATGTGATTAAAGGATAGTGCAGGAAAGCAAGTTGGGAAAGGAGCATGTAGGAGGATTAAAACACTCGATTGTCTCCTCGTAATCACTGTAATGGTTTTTCTTCTTTCAGACGCTGCCCGCTACATCCCCCACAGTGGTGAGTGCAGATTGTTGTGGAAGTAAATGATCATTACATTAAAGCCCTGTAGTATCGTAGCATATTGATTTTTCTCTCAAATCTGGGCTGAATAATATGGTCTAACGTCTGTCACTGTAAATTGTCATATTTAATCCTTTTCATAATACAGTGCTTATTTCCTTACTGTGTGTGTGCAGTTTTAATGTTTGTCAAACAGTGTGTCAGTTCAGGGTTAAAGGACTAGGGGTGGTTGGTTACAAACATGTCTTTTGTTGTTGTGTTAAATTAACAGTTTAATCATATGGAGTTTTGTATTAAATTAAGGTCATCTTCATTGTGTTTGTTCTGTTTGACCAAAAATATTCGCTTTTCAGTCCAACATGACCCACAGAAACACACCAGATCTTTGCATTTGAAAAGCTGATATCAGGTTGACATTTGGCGTAATCGTTTGGTAACTTACAACTTTTTAACATTTTTGTTTATCAATTAATCACTTTGATACTAAAAGTTTTTGTTTTAAAGCTGTTTAAACTGATTTTCTGGTCACTTGGTAGCAGCAGAAATGAGCTGTCCATTAATATCACCTTATAAAGCTCATGTTTTTCTGCAAACAGTTGACTATTTACACATCTGTCAGACACAGAACAACATCAGCATTCATTTGTAGTCATCCTTATGACCTCTTGACAGATGTGTTTTTACTATTCAGTCTCTTTGAGTCATGTTTTCGTCTCCACCGAGTCCTCAGGTAAATTCTTCGGCTGCAAAAGGCTCCACTATGTTCACCAGCGTGCTGCTAACTTTTCCATCAGCTCTTTGAACTGTGGGTTTATCAGAACCTTTTGTTGCTGGAAACAGCTACTTTGTACATCTACAAATTACCCTGAGAGGGATGAGAGTTAACCAGAACATTAAAGCTGCAGGTCATTAAACCAAAACATTGAGCTGAATCGCTGACAGAGACCGTAGAGTTGGGTGGTGATCTTTTTGTGACCCCTTTCACATCACATGTAATCTTTTAATCTGGTAATATTATTATAACTATTAATTATTGTAGCAGCTTTAAAGAGTGTCTCTCCTATTTCTTGACAGTGTGGAATTGGATTTGCGATGCAGCAGGTATGGAAATCTCTTTTCTGTTCTTCACCATACGCTGATTTCAAAGTGGCCCTTTGTAATCTCTACATCTCTACGACTTCACAGTGGACGTCACCCTGGACTCAGAATCCGCCCACCCAGACCTGCTCATCTCCAGCGATGAAAAACGCATGCGGTGCGGCCTGGAGCGCCGTGACGTCCCGCGGTGCCAGCAGCGCTTTGATGGCTGGTGGTGTGCTGTGGGTCAGGAGGGGTACACCTCCGGACGCCACTACTGGGAGGTGGAGGTTGGCGAGAGGGACTGGCGGCTGGGTGTGGCTAAAGCATCAGCCGTGAGGCACGGCTTCCGCTCACTCAACACTGATACAGGCTACCTAACCCTCCGCCTGGAGAGAGGTGCTGATCTGAAAGCCCTGACGGTGCCCACTACCCCCTTACCACAGAGTGTGGTGCCCCGGAAGGTTGGGGTTTATCTGGACTACGAGCAGGGCCAGCTGTCCTTCTACGATGTGGAGAAGCGCTCACACCTTTTCACCTACAATGAGAAGTTCACAGAGGAACTGTATCCCGTGTTTGGGACTGTGGAGGTGGTCAAAGACCTGGTGATCAGGCCTGCAGATGTCAGACAGCCGTGCCTCTGCCCCGGGCCCTGCCTCTGGACCTGAACTGCTTAACACTCTGAGCACTCTTCAGTCCTGATGCTCAGCAGCTCATCGAGTCTGCACTTTTAGTCTAGTGAATCTGAATGTTGTGAGCTGGTTTTGGGGCTAAAAGTCTGACTGTTTCTGTGAGGTGCCTTGAGAGATCAGGATCAAGAACCGCCATTTTTTTTCTGCATTACACTTTCTGTTACTCTGCCTTCATGGAGACGTACAGTATTTGAGTATTTGTACTTTAAAGATGAATATTTTAATGGTGTCAGGTGGAAACCTCAAAAAACAGCCTTGTTTTAGCTGTTTTTTTTTTCACACAGTCAAATATGGGAGATGTAGAAGTCCAAAGTTTGAGTTGGAAGATTTTCATGCCACACAATGGTATGGAAAAGTAATTTTTTATTACAGTTTTTTATTACTTCTAGATGAAACACACACTTCACAAATGTAATATCATGAAGGCACTGTGAAGGATGTGTGACCTGCAAGGTAGAGCCTGTGTGCAGTCAAACAGGCAGATAATTACAGACTGGGCTGACGCATGTGAATAGATAATTCTCACTCTGTTTGATTCTTTGTCTCAAGCTTCCTGCAAACATTTGTCAGGCATGAGCTTGTTTCTGCAGCTGTGTTTTTGTTTGTGTGTGACATATAAAGATGGCAATGCTTCTGTTTTCTCCCCAACATGAATAAATTAACTGCAAATGCTCCATCTTGTCTTCAGTGATGGCATATTTTTTAAGATGTAGTCATATACAGAATTGTACCTTTTTTTAAAATTTCAAATCTTTATTAAGTGCAATAGAAATGACATACAAAAAAAAAAGAAATTATGGGAAAAAAAATAAGCTCAACTGTCAAAAAGAGGTGATGTATGTTAATTAAAAGTACATGAATACTGTACTGAAGGTGTGTTTGGTGAGAAGTTCATCTAGTTATCCATATCGTGTTTTGCTACTAAGATTGTTCTCCTACAATGTGTTTTACAAGAGTATTTTCCAAAAAAAACAAAAAGATAAAGCCAAAGTACAGCAGGACTTGCAGTAGAAGCAAATACAATCTTTCTGTCATAACACACCATTTCTCCCAGATATGGGACTGTTCAAATGTTAAGCTACTGAAAATGGCCTGGCAGAGTGAAGAAACATGAGAAATACCAACTTGATGCAGTGTCTTCAGAAATACAAAAACAGATTACCTCTAACAGACGTTTGTGTTGTAAAATACAGCAGGAAATGCACATGTAGCTTTATATTTAGGATTAAATTCGATGTTTGCTTAAGTAAAAATCTTAAAAAGTATTAAATATGCTTGGAAAAAAAAAAACATTATCACTCTTTAATATAATACAAATCTATGAACAAAAGCCACTTGGATCACTCGGAGCACTTGGATAAAACTGAACCTAACAACCATTTAGCCTCCTGGGAACAGGTGCATCTCAGAAAGTGTTCAGTCAGAATATGGGTTGAAATTTGATGAGTTTATCCTGAAATATTCAATAAACAGCTCTTACAAGACGGACGAGGGCAGGAGAGGAGGGAAGAGGTCACTTTGGATTACTTACGTCAGATTACTGGCTCGTGTTGGCCTCTTTAAAGCCCCAGTGTGTGTTACCAGAGCTGAACCGACAGAGGGAGTGAAATCTAACACTAACAAACACACCAGGAGCATGTGGAAATGTTAAAATAAACCTCACTGATGGAGGGAAGTTGCCATTGTTTGTAACAGACATGAGAGAACAGCCTCCTCTCCATCTATGTATGAAATGAAATGGTTTGTATTTGGTTGCAGAACCTCACCCACACACACACATATAAACATACACTGTTGGCAGTACTCGGAAGCTGACTCTTTTTAAAAGAGATAGGATTCCTCATCATGTTGGACCTTTGGAATTAGATCTTAAGATTCATAAAACATCTTCTTTGTGACAGTAGTTCCTCCCATGACGCTCCTCTGAACCACCTCCTTGGTGATTTGACGGGTCACCATGCCGCTGGTCTCTGAGTGCTGCGTGGTCATCATCATCCCGTCTGTTAGAGGGGAAACAGAATGTATCAGTGAGAGCTAACACGTCTTACCACAGAGTGTTCTATGACAATCTCGGCTGAAACAAGAATTAGGTAACAATATTAGATTTCCACGACATGCTTGTCATAATCAAAAGGATTCACAGTCAAAATATTATCATGATATCTACAGAAAATCTGTGAAATTAATCTTTGACATTGTTCCTTGTGTGGTTTTGTCTCTTCTTGGCAAATTATTTACACTTAAACTATGCGTGTGGGGAGGTGGAGGTAGAAACTGTAACCAGAACTGTGCTGTATGTTGTTCCTGGATTATTCACCGTATCAGCATATGCATACACGTTTTATCACAATGTCCCTAAATGAAACTAACTCTTGACTTACCTGAGAAATAAGGGTCGTTGATCATGGTGTGGGACACGTTGGTTCGTGTGCTGACTTCTGTTGGCATCTGGAAAACTTCCCTCCTCGTCATTGATTGGCTGTTGTACTGAGACAAAGCACCTGCAGAGGGCAAGGAAGGACAGAAACGCAGTTATTAGTCTACCGCAATGTCCTAAAAGGCAAGAAATGATAAGAAAGAGACGGGGATGCTGAAACGCCGCACTGAATATTCCTGAAATCTGAGAAGAAGGTCTAAAGGTGACTGTAGTCTTTAGGTCGTTGGATGATCTAGGGCAGGAAATCTCAGAAATTACTTTTCAGATTGTCATCATCTTTCCTCTTACTTTTGTGACTTCATGAGCTTTATAATGCCACAGTAGTACGGATAAATCATCACAAACAATGGCTGCCTAATTCTTGGTTCCCAGAGGATAAATCTTTTTAGGAGCTAAAGCTCAAGATAAAGCTTTTTAGGAATCCCTTGACCTTGAAATACCAACCTTAAGTCAAATTTGCAAGTACTTACGCAAGATTTTAAAATCTAAAGGCCTGATTCCCATGACACTTAATCATTTATGGTCCCCAGAGGAACCACTAATTTTTCTCTGTTGCAAATTTAGTAAGCATATTTATGTCTCACATAACTGAACTTAACATTTGCAGCACTCAGGCTTTGCTCTGTCATACCCTCAGGTCAAAACTCTTTGTACAGAAGATATGCTAGAATCTAAAGATGTCATTTAGATTCATGCTCCTAAGAGGATAAACTGACTTGATTTTGATCATTTCTCTGGTGCGATCCTGTAGACAATTTATAATTATGCACTTTCAATCCTAATGAGTCCAAGAATGAAGCAAAATCATAAACATGTTTTCGTTCCATGACAGACGTTACACAACCTTTCTGTCTCTATTGGGTTTTTTTTCATAGTAAATGCTGCATAGCTTCATCTTACCTCCATCCTGAGACTCAATGGTGATGATGCCCTCCCTCTCTGGACCGAAGCCCTGTGTGGTTCGAGCCTGAACCTTAAACTTGTAGGGAACGTTCTCAGTCAGGTTTGGAACAGTCAGGCTGGTCTCAGCGCTGTCGCCGTTCACCTGGAAGGATCGCACATCCCCTGGAAGAAACACAAACAGATGTTTCACAACAAAAACTAACAGTATGGGGCCGAGAAGAAGCACAAATCAAATATATAAGCCTGTTTTTTTTTGGGAAAGCCTTACCTCCACCATGCAGCTGTTCACAGGTGACTACGTAGCCCAGGATGTCTCCATTGGGTTTGCGAGGTTTCTCCCAACTGAGCTGCAGGGAATCAGGGCTCAGAGCTGTGAACACCAGAGGGCCTGGAGCACTGGGAGTGCTCAGAGTGAACGGGGAGCCTGGAAGAAGACGCAAAACAGAATGAGTACACAGAAACTGTCTTCAGGATGAAAATACAATCATTGTGTCTGTGGTTGATTGAGGAATGAGCAGAGTCAGCACCTGGCATGGGGCTGAGGGGGCTCTTTGGGTCGACAGCCGACTCGATGGTGATGACTCCCTCTCGTTCTGGACCCCAGCCCTCCTGGCTCTGAGCCTTCACCTTAAACAGGTAGGAGTGGTTGGGCAGCAGGTCCTGGATGATCACAGAGTTCTCTGCTGGGTTTGTCACGTTGACACTCTTCATCTCACCTACAGCACATAAGGTTGCTCAGCGTCAGGATAATAAATGCTAAAAGACTGTGAAAGAATACTCAAAAAAGACTTTCTACAGAAATCTTATTCGAAACACAGCTGAATGTTTAGCATAGAGAGGACAGTGTGGATGCAAATGGCACAACTCATTGTTTGCAATTACCTCCATTGAGCTGCTGGTAGAGGACGCGGTAGCCCAGGATGTCTTTCTCACAGTGGGGCTCCTGCCAGCTGACTTTGAGAGCAGTTGGTCCCAGAGCAGAAAACACCAGTCTGCTGGGGGTGTCCGGGACGCCGGGAGAGAGTCGCGCATCTGATGGACGACACAGAAAGGTGTGAGAGACAAACCTCTGAAATAGCTGGAAGATGATTATCTGTAGGTGTGTCACTTCAGGAACCCCCTTTCACAGAATGTATAATTTCATCCTAAGTTATTAAAATATTGTTTAGTGCACCTTTACAAAATCACCAAATGAGACTAATTTATTTGACTGTTTTCTTGCTGTTATGAGTTTCATTTGCGAACAACACAGCCTTCAAATGCACTGTTTTTCATTAGCCCACTCAGATCTACACCGCCCCCACCACTACTGAGCTACCATACTTAGTGACAACACCATAAGTCAAAGAATGAGAAAATAGGTTCTTTTTTTCTTTTTTTTGTATGCATAGAAACCAGCTGTTATTTACAAAGCAGAGACACAACTGTCAAAAGGCATAAAACACTTTAAAAGATGGCTGCCATTCATTTAAAACATTAGGGTTTGTAGTTGCTAATATGGAGAGGGAGACAAAGTGTCAGGCAATCAGAGAAGCAGTGATGAAGATGACTGAAGAGGGCACCCAGCAAACATATCCAGTGCCTTCATGCTTGTATGTTGCAGACTTACCCTGGAGCACCCTGTCCAGGTTATACAAGGCTTCATTGATATCTGAAGACTGGGTCCTGGCCCTCGAACCCTGAGACAGGCTGTAGCTGAACTGGCTGTGAGAGCTGCTCTGCATCCCAGTGTAGCCGAACCCACCTGATGGCGCATTGAGCAGAGGGGGGGCAAAGGAAGAGGAGGAAGAGGAGGAGGCCGGGGTGACGAAGAGGAGAGGCAAAGAAAATGATGGAAGTACCATAAGAGGACGGGGAGGAGGGCAGGTAGGGAGTGAAGTAATAAAGGTCAAAATAAAACAAATGGAGGAAACAAGGGGAGGGAGGGAGAAACAGCGATAGTCAGCACAGCTCCTGCAAAGTCTGGCTGGATAAGCCTGCTGTGCAGCCAACAGCCCCAACCCTGCTAACAGATGTCCAAGCCATCGGCCTCATGCACCAGCACACTTTACCTGCCGAGGCATCATAAATACAGCACTCCAAAGTAAAATGTTTTAGCCAGAGAGACAGAAGTAACTCCTGTTCCATCCCCTCTGGAATAAAGTCAAACCATTGCTGGAGACATACCTAAATCTGGGAATTTTCCTGACACATCTCCCATGACGATAGAGTCACGGATGTGTTCATCTGTGTAACCTCTGTTCTCTGAGCGCTTCCTCATGATGACTTCAGATGTGTGTACCCCTCCTCCGATTATGTCCTGTCTGCGAGAACCTCCTACATCAAGACAGAAAGACAAGGATGTGAAATAGCTTCATGTTTTGTCAACATTTTTCTCAGCACAGTTGCTGGTGTCCATCCTACCTGGTCCAGTCATGTAGGTGGTGGTTGTTTCCGTGGTGAAGGAGCCGCCTCCCCCTCTGTAGTTTGAGCTCAGAGTGGACATTGGAGACGATGATGCTGACATATTGCGTGTCGTTGAACTTCCTGGGAAAAGGAAGTTTTGGTCCCACTTCCCGTTCATCATGTAATCTGTGAAACACCACAGTGAGAGCCATGACTGTCAGTAAACAGAACAAATGTAGCAGTTAGAATTCATTTATTCGTATACTGATAAGAACAACACAGTGGCCCGATGATATGAAGCACCAGAAACCAGCCTCAGCCACAGACGGCAATAGCAGCTCCAGACTTACGTTTTCGGTACTCATAATGTCCCTTAAAGGTTACACAAACAGCAACAGTTTCACAAATGTTTGCCATCTGCAAGCAAGAATTTTTTCTGTCAACTGTGCCACCTGCAAGCAAAGAGTGTTACAACCATCCAAAAATTTATGTTAATCCAGTTGAGATTTTCTCTCTGCCAAAGGATTTTATATAAAGCGACAAATTGTCGTCACTTGAGCCACACCTGTTGCAGAGGTTGATATGTAGCTATAACACAAATTTTCATGAGGTGCAAAAGACAAAGTTTAGGTTTATAGTTTTCATTTCATAACAGGAAATTAACGACATCAACATATCTTCATCTACAGATCATAACCATGGTTTTGTTACTTTGACAGGCGGCACATGTGTCTAATACAGGCCCAACAACTCCCCCTGGTGGAGAGTCTGCAGCCAAGTAAACGTGAATTGGTGAGTTTCTACAAACCAGTTTCATGAGGTGCTTCACATCTAAAAGGCACATCTGAAGATGAAAGCAAAAACAGCTGAAGGACAAGACGTCATCACTCAAACTGGCCTGCAGAAATGAGGCTGTATTTTACTAGGAACCCATTATTTCCATACTGCTGCACAGTCCTTAAGCCTTTAATGCAGCTGGCAAGCTGATCCAGATCACTTGCTTCCCAGTGGGATGTAGAGAGAACAGACAGAGACAGGCACCTGGAAAAGCCTGCCCCCAATCATCAACTGGAGGCGGGGCAGTTGATGCCAAAGCTCCTCTCTGGGTAGGTGGCGCGAGGATAGATGGAATAGATGCCAACTAGGGGCAAGTGGACAAGAACTGAAGCCCGAAAGCTGAACGAGTAGACAAATGACATATTTCTGAGCGGATCACATCACGAAGGCAGAAAGAAATGCTGTTGCCTGGCTGGGGACATGACTGGCCGTGCATAACAGCTGGCATGCTATCTGTCTGTCTATCTGTGGGTTTGATGGAATGGTCTTCACCTGGCAAGGGTGTTTTGGCGCGGCTGGGGCGGGGGGCTTCATCTGAGCTTGCCTCTGTGTCTGTGCTGAGCCGATGGGGGATGATCTCCACTCGCTTTTTCCAGGACACCTTACGGAGATCCAGGTTGGACCCCACCAACTTGACATATTTCCAGCCTTGATTTTTGTGGTCAAAGGGAAGAAGCAAGCAGGCGAAGGATAGATTTGTAGGGAATGAGTGTTTGGTTCATCATGCATAACTGTCATAATTACATTCTAAGGCAAGAAGAACCTTTTGGACTGTCTTCCAGAGAAAGCACAGTGGCTGCAAAAAGCAGGAGTGACAGCAGATTTAATGAGGGAAGATCTTGTGGTTAGTGATCGTAAAACACATCTATTGCATATATGTGGGGATGCATTGGAAGCAGATTTTTGCTGCTGCCTGGCTGGGGCGTTGCCTGCAGGAAAAATGCCTGCCAGATGGAAGTGATAAAAAGAGGCAGATGATTGAGTATGTTGCCATTTCTGAGCATTTCTACAGCTCCTCCAGCTTTTTCCCTAATGTCAGTAATGACAGTGGGGGAGAGTATCATAGGCAACATTTCAGGTATTTTTAAATAGAAAACCTGAAAAATGAGAATGAGCAGGGGCAAAAAGGAAAAGGACTCTTTACATAATGGGTCACTCAAGCTGAATGATTTTCTGCAGCACAGCCCTAACCAACATGTCACAGTCTTGTCCATTCCCAGAACTTCTGACGGGGCAATGACACCACAGACATACTGCATAAAAACACAGGGGCTACAAAAACCAACTAAGATGCCCAAAAATGTGGACTGAAATAATTGGATCCATGTTACCAGTGACAGCTCACCCTCAAAGTCTGGCAGTCACATGCATCTTTCCAAAGCCAAAAATGCATCAGAACAGAGGAGTAGCACAACAAGTTTACACTGCCAGCTGTTATGAGTAGCTTATGGTTTTGGCTCTGGGTACCCACCTTCACCAGAGACACTGGGTGTCTTGGAGCCTGCAGGTGATCTCAGCACATCATCGCTGTACATCAGGTAGCCGTCGTACTCATCTCCTGCCTCATTATCTACAATAGGGACGTCTGGAATGATGGGAACTAGGGACAGAAAGAGAGAGAAATAAATCTCTGCAGGAAGACAAGAGCTCAGCAGATTAGCAGTAATTGCTCCAATGATGGGTTTGTCACAGACTTACTGGACAGAGGTCTGGTAGGCTGTGATGCCAAGTTGATGGTAGCATCTCTGAAGGGGCCCCAGCCTACACTGTTCTTGGCGCGGACCTTGTACTGGTAAGTCTGGGCGTCCTTGAGGTTCTCAATCAACAGCATTCGTTTCTTAGGGTTGTCGATCTTCACTTTCTTAGCTGCTCCCACTGGCTCTGTGAAAGGGAATGAGTATTAGGATGTGATGAAAATTACATAGTGCAACCATGTGTAAAGTATTTCCATCTTTAGGTGGTTCTCTTACTCATTTCATCATCAATGGGTGTGTAGATGACCTCATATGCTGTAATGTTGCCATTGGTCTCTGCAGGCTCTGCCCAGCTGAGCTGAGTGACAGTTGGACTGATGACATTGAAGGCAAGACGACCAGGTTCACCAGGCACTGCAGGAAAAAAAGAGCAGAAGAAGCTTGTAAGTTCAAACTAATTAGACAAGTATTTACTGAGTTGGAATTCACACTACACTAAATAAAAACAGGTTGTTCCCGACAAAATCGTTCCTATATAGAGATCAGCTGGTAAATACACAGAACAGAACATGGTTGTGGTGTGCAACAGGTCTGAGCATTAACTTTCATGAGTCAGGATCTACTTAACATTGTGTGATCAGCAGCACCACTAAATTTGGGTCCCTGTCACTTCTTTCTGTTCCCCAAAATGACACTCAAGTTAAAGGCTTGTCATTTAGACAAGGTAGAAGAGATGCAGTGCACATTACAGATAGTGTGTGATGCAGTTCAGAGTGAGACTTCCATAAAGTGTTACAGGTGTGGCAGGAGCACTGGGAGCGGTGCATCTCTGCACAATACTACTTTGTGGGTGGTCAAATACGAATAAGGTATAGTTTTGCTTTTTATACAGTTACAGAATATTTTGATCGTAGCTACTATGTAATATAAAACATTGTTGACATCATCCATGACACTTAAAAAGATTATGTTTCATTACGCTGTAATAGGGGCACCTAACTACTAACCAATATTTCTCCATGTAGGCATAAGTGAATAAAAAGTCATGTACACATTCACTAAGGATTGTTGGAATTATATAGCTCACTTCTTCAAGCAATACTTGAGCTCATGATAATGCAGTAACCTTTTGTTTCTATAGCTGATTGCTTTAGATAAGGCAATGCTACAAAATTTTGTGAAGGATGCTCTTCCAGCCTAATCCACTACAGCTGTATCTATGCCAGTTGTATTTGCTTTTCACTTGAATTTATTAGACTCAGAATAATTACCATCCTCTAGTGTTTGACAGGTAGCCATGTCGCTATCATAGCCATCTCCGATTGCATTGTAGGCACACACTCGCATCTCATAGTCACAATAGGGGTAGAGATTTGTCAAGTTGGCTTCAGGGGTCTTTACATCTAAGACCTGGGCATCTTTCTCTTGGTCACCATAGATCCAATACTTCACCTGAAACATACAACCAAACAAATGTATTTGAATATTTGAGCAAGACAGTAAAATGTCAATGATAGGAATCAACTACAGTGGAATAGCTGTGATCATGTTCATTTGATGCACCTTGTACCCCATGGGGTTACCAGGTGGTGGGTCCCATTTGAGGTGAATGTTTCTGGGTCCCGTTGCTTTGGCTTGAAGGTTTTCTGGGGAGAGAAGGTGACCGCCAGGGCTGGCGCACTTCTGGTTTATGTAGCCTTTCTGTGCCATCGGCGCGAATTCTGGAGATCTTGGACCTGCAGAAAATGTAGTGAGTTAGAAGATGAAACAAACAAACCAGATCTCTGTTTAAGAATTACCCTTTCTCTAAAAGCTCCACCAGTACCATTACATTACATTGAATCTTCAGTTCAAAGTTGTTGTGAGACTAAATATTCATTTAAATTTTTCTCACTTGCATCTCACCTTTATCTGTGACCTTGACAAGGGTGGTCTTTCTCTCGCCAACAGAAGAATTGCTGCTTGGATCAAACAGCTCCAGTTGAAATTCCCCTGGCTGGCTCAGGCTAGGGTGAGCTTTGGGGTCGATCACTATGTCCTTCTTCATCTCTCCAGGAGCAAACTTCAGAGGACCAGATAGCAGGCCTTTCTTGGAGCGCCATTTAACTGTGGTAGGACTCTCCAGGTTACCAGTGCGGACCACAGGGATGGTATAGGTTGGATCTGATGTGGTATAATTCTGGACACCATCCTTAAACATCATTGCGCTGGGTTCTGAATGAAGAAAGATGATGTGGGAAATAGAAACGCAATCTTAGCTAACAATGCTTTGCCTGGAAGCAAGATGGTAAAACATACTGAATCCAAACAGTTATTTAGAATGTTATTCACCTGGCAGGTCTGTGATAGTAACAGTGGTTCTTGGGTAGCGTCCCAACTTGGCCCCTTGTCGTGGGTTACTGAGATCCATGACAAACTGCTTGACCTGTTTGTCTTCCAAGAGGCCGTCTTTCTCTCCCAGCTCCAGCAGACGGACAGGAACTGTCTTCTGGGTCTCACCAGGATTGTAGGTCAGGTCTCCTTCTACAGTTACATAGTCCTAAAATGCACACAGGGTTGTAATGTTGACAAAGTGCTAAGCTATACCACGGCAAACGGTCATTGCACTTGCACTTGCCAGTCCCATTTGAATCAGATTAAAACTAACCATACCAAGACATCATACGCCAGGACCAAGTACTCTCAAAATCCACATAAATTATGGGAGGGAGCCCAAAATGTCTTTATAGGTATAAAGACACCAAACAAAATATAAATATGAGGTAAAGCATCAGTACATAGTACTCTGCTTACCTTCTTATCCTTGGCAGTCAGATCCCGTGTACGGTAGGTGACTTGTGTGCGTCCATCCTCAATGATCTCTCTGCTGATTGGGATGTTAGCCACTCCATCCTGCCTGCTGTAGGTGTAAGCCGGCTGAAGGAATGAGAAGACACTGGAGGCTGGGAAAAGAGCGGGGAGAATCATTCAGTGAGATCCACGAAATATTACATCGTTTCAGGTCATAGAGGTTCTAAAGAACTGGAAGCCTCATTTTCTTTGATTTAAAATTTTACATGTATAAATAAAATTGGCTTTAAAGTTCAAGCCTATAATTCCAGAGACTTCTCACCATGCTCTTTGATGATGGTGATGTTCACAAAACGTTTTCCAATCTCGGCAATGCCCAGTGGCACATCCTTGGCCTCCACCTGCAGCTGCTTCTTGTCGTCATCTTCATCCTTGACAAAGAGTGGCACGTGAACGTCTACTGACTCCACACCTTCTTGGAACTCTACGGCTCCCGCAGCCTCTGCAGAGGAAGAGCAGGATTAATATCAAGAGTTAAAGCAGTAAAAGTGACTGTAAATAAATCAACAAACTGATGAATCATCATGTCATCCTGACACACAAATGGTTACCTCTGTCTGTGGCCACAGTGTAATAGCCTGGCACCACTTTGAGGTCATGGAAGTTTCCAGACTGGACATTCTTCTCAGTGAGTTTGACAATATCTGGGTAGCTGCTGCGAGGAGCAGACAAGACGGTGTCCATGATAGTAAAGTCGTTCCTGAAGAGTACAAGAGGGTCAGAGAAGTTAGACATGCATGATCTTTAGATCATTAAAAAGACAAAAAAAACGGTGGTGCTGATTCTTTGTAATGTACACTGTCAATCTGAACGGTACCTTTTTCCGGCATTTCTCTGCATTCTGCAAGAAACAAAAACATTATTACATTTATTTGCAAGAGAACAGACATTCCATTTCCACTTTTGATTTTGAGGAGGAAAACTGAATCTTACAATTACATTATCTCCATGCAGTGCAAAAACTGGTGTGTTGAGAATGATGTTACGACACATCTACTCGGTGCTATCAAGAAGTTCTGAGTCTGCGAAGCCAAATCTCCGCCTGATCTAAATTTATGATTTGAAGTAGTGTACTGCTGCTCCCAGCGCTCCTGTGATGTTTGAAACACTTTCTGGAAGTCCCATTCTGACCTCTTACATGTGTTCATTTACAATTTCACCATGGACCTTAAACTTGCACATATAGCAAACATTAAATTCTGTGTCAATCTATCACATTCTTCATGTCAAGGATCAACACTGATGGCAAAAGTTGGGTCTAAAGTTATGACCCAGAGATCAAACAGCAGTGTCCAAGACTGAAGAAAGGGCATCAGACCACAGGGCAACAAAAGCATGTTCTTCTTTTTCTTAAACATTCACAGGATTATAGGTCAGACTGCCAACATTCAGTTCCACTGTAACATCCTGGCAGGATGAGGAAACATTGGCACCAAGGACCTGAACTGCAACACATGCCCACAGTGCATTGAAAAATGTAAGTTTTGACATTCTAACAGAATAGAACTTCCAGGGAGTGTTCCAACTGTGGTGGGGGCACTGGGAACGATGTATTATTTCACAAGGAGCCTACACTGAAGTGAAAGGTGGACAATTAAAATCAAGTACAGGTTTTGCTTTTTATTGGTGCAAAGTCAGAACCTCTTCAATGGATCACATAGTGAACTCCTCTTACCTAAATGCAGTCTTTTGCACCTTCTGTGCCCCAGGAATCTGCTTGTACACCTCATTTAGCTGAAGGTATGAACAAATACAGTCCTCAGTAGTACAATCATCATTCATTCATTCATGTATAAATGTGCCCATCAAAAAAGAAAAATACACTTACATTATCAGCCACCTCCTTTCGGAGTTGTTCAGAGTCTCTGGATTCGGGGCGAGACAGGTTCTCAGAGAACAATCTGTTTAGTCGGAGGGAGATCGGGTACTGGACTACAAATGATGAAAGAGAAAACATGTCAAAAAAAGTTGTAGCTTCTACAATTTAAATGACAGAACAAAACATTGCCCCCTACTGTGTCTTACCAAAAGTCCACTTTACTTTAAAAAGACTTAAGTATCAACTCACTGGTCTCTTTGGGGTTGGGCTTTATCAGAGCCTGTGGGTGATTGGGTGGACGGTGCACATTATCTGTGACCTTCCAGCGAACCACATCAGTTCCTTTGGGTGGGCCAGTCCTCACCATCGGTGTGTCCAGATGGTCTGAGGTGAGCAGAGACTGGCGGAGCAAATATTCATCTTCCTTGAAGCCTACCATGCGACCTGGAGAAAATGACATAAAGTGGTTCATATTCAAGATGGTGGCAGGATGAAGGATTTAAAGCAACACTGGCTTGTATAACGTGACAAATGTCTTACCTCTCCGACAGCAAGGCAGCAGGGCAAGACAGCTCTGTGTCGAGAAAAGATCGGAGAAATTACTTCACTGTGTCTTGGAAATTTCATATATCGTTTATAGGTCCAAATGTGAGTGTTTATACCTGACAGCAGGTTTTGCAGCAGGCGCAGTATTTCCAGCAGCAGAGCAACAGAAGAGCCAACAACAGCAGGAGGAACAAGAGGAGCGGCAGCAACCACAGGAGACTAGCAGGAGGACAATCTGAAGGGTCGTCACAAAAAGTAGATAAAGTTAAAAACACAGAAATGAACTGGAACATGTTAAGAGCTCACATCACACCTGTTCTGAAGTCAGTGGACTGGCCTCTTGGGAAGCTCCAGTGGTGTCTATAGCCTTTCCTACAGTGTTGGTCTTATTTGTCCTGGTTTAAAGACATCTGTCTGTAAATGTCTGCTTCCACTTCAATAAAATAGACAGGAACGGAATTTTGTTTGTGGTCCACACATTTTTAAAAAGCAGTTATTTCTGAAACAGTGTCCATGTTGTTCTGAATAATCATAGAATGTCACTTCCCTTAAAGTCAAGACTGGACAACAAAGTGTACAAAGTGGGCAACTGCTCAAAAGCTAACACACCTTATCTTTTACTATTCTGAACGTTAAACTGGTTATCTTAAAGACACTTCAAACTTTTTTTTCCCTGAATTGTTTATGCCTTTAAATATTCATACCTAAATAAATAACAGTTGACGTCATAAAAGAAACTTCCTAAGTAATTATTTATTAAGAGTTAACACCTACAAATCCATCTACAGATGCCATCATTTTTTCCAACTAAGCTTTACTCTTCAAACTACAACAAAAATCACACATAGCAAGAAACTGATTAAGAAAATACATATTCGAGGCTTTTAAAGCCGTATAGTTTAAACATTGAACGCTACAGTTCAGTTTGGAGACAATGGCTTCAAAAAGACAAAATCACAATCGAAAAGTGCTTTAACAAATAATACATCACTTGCTGACACATGAGCACAGAGCATTTGTGTCGCGTATCCAACCTGCAACTCACCTTTCTTTTCGAGTACCTGAACCTCCAAATCTTTAACTGTCGGATCTTTAGGGTTTTCCACAGTGTAGTGAAAGGTACAGTCATCTTCCTCATCACGGAAACTGCATGAATCCAGCACTTTCTCCTCTGAAAAAACATACATGCGCACACACATATAATCGAGTGTATTTACACATTACTGTCAAAGTGTCATGGTGTCTTCCTGAGTGTGTCTGGATAATTATTTATTCAAAGTAGTCACAGAAAAACAGTTTCATTTAATCCTTTTTGCATACGCTTACTTTCTTTTAGTTCATCCACCAGGACAATTTTAAAGGGGCACTTGTCACACTCTTCTTTTTCCTTCTTTTGTCCCGTCTTCCAGGCTTGACACTGGACACAACTCCTCGTTGCCTCACACACACCTAACTGCGCCTGAACAGGACACAAACACGTCAAAAGACGTTCAGGCAAGAGTACACAGACATGTGGAACAAGGCTTAAAATCCCAAAGCAAACTTGTGTGCTCACTGATATACAGATACACTGAGACATAAACACACATATTAATACATCCACCTACCTGGAAGTTTGGCTCACAGGTTGAAGTCATCTCGATACCAGAGTCTGGACATTCGCAACGGCCGCATACACATTTACCTCGTCCATTGCAGACACCCTGGTACACATGAAGACATAATCAGACAATCTAGACATGTATGAAAGGCAACATGATAATCTAATTATCATACAAGCATAGCTGGCTCTACTCACCCCCTTGGTGTCCACACAGGTCTGGTTGCTCTTGGGGCACTCGCAGGCATTGCCCTCCCAGCCCTCAGTACACGCACACTGACCCATAACGCAAGAGCCACGGTCTGAAAGGAGAAGAAAATGTTAAGTTTGACTCAGTTTGATTCTAGAGGTAATCAGTGTGTTGCGTGGATATATATTTAGCATACCATTGCAGAGGAAGCCTCCATATCTTTGACACTGGGTCTTGTCATACTGACAGTAGGGACCTTCAAACTGATCTGGGTTGTAGCACACACAGGTTCCACACTCCAGACAGTCTCCACGGCCTGAACAAGGCTCCGATATACCTGGAGCTGTGCACTGGTTAGTGTCCAGAGCGGAAGCACTTGCTGAGCAGTTACAGAAAGTACTCAGCCTGAAGGAGACACGTAGACAGAACAAAAAGATTTTAATAAGCCCAAAGACCTGAACCTGTCCATCATGAGGTACCATAACCCAGGTCAAAAATGTATTTTTTTATTCTCTCTTAAGAATTAATCATTAAAGTCTCACCAGCCATCATGGCACTGACACTTCCCACACACCAGGTTTCCGTTGCCATGACATCTGGCTGCGTTGACGATGGGAGTCTGAAGGAAAGATGGAAAAGACGCTCAGGCATGAATTTACATTAAATTGGGGGACTTCAACAAGCTTTTTTTTGTGTAGTTCGGTGCTAATGTGTGCATCTAACCTCCTCACACTTGCAGGTTGGACACAAAACTGAGGCCTTAACATTGACGGCAGCGTTGAAGGTTGTAGGTTTGACTCTCATTGTTCCTGCTGTTTCATCTGCAGCCCTATCACAGACAGGCTCTTCATCGATCATTCTTTGGGCTTTGAGCCGCATCTTGAACTGGCCCTGGAGATCACACATACACAGAAATTCATGTTTCCATCACTTCAGAGGACTTAACTTACCCTATCCCCGACCACAACTTGCCCAACCCTTAGTTCTTACCCTCACCTTGACCAAGCCTTCACCCTAAAATGTACTGACTTACTTTAGGGGAACTTGCATTTAGGCCCCCCAAAAGGAAAAAAAAAAAAAAGTTCTCACTCTAAGCAGTTTTGAAACTTGTTGGAGTTTCAGTCCAACAAGTTATGGCAATACTGGACTACAACTAAAGAGTCCGTAAAATCTGATTTTATTTATGATGTTGGACTGAATGAAAATGTTTGAAAAGTAATTATTTATTTGATGCAGTAAAAACACAATTATTCTGACACAGACTTCAATTTTGATGACGGACTGAATCTCTGTCTTCTCTGGCAGCAAAATTACTAGATTACAGTTGCTTCCATCTTGCTTTGCCACCTACAATCGCTCCAGGCTTGAAATCAAAGGCCCCGTATTCTGCAACACGTCCACTGGTGGACAAGAACTGAGCCTCGAAAGCCTTGGGTCTGTCCTCTGCACGGATGCTCATCTTAGAACGGATATTCTGAAAGGACATATGAGAAGATCAGCAAAACAAAGTTCAATCACAGCCATCTGACTGAACGAAAGTGCAAGCAGTTGTAAGCTTTTACCTCAAAGGCAACCTCCATGACCTGTAGGATATTGGATGAGTCTTCTTGCAGCAGACCAACCTCAGCAATGGGGAAATATTTTTGGAGTTTCTGCACACAGAGGGACATACAATACAAAGCATTAAACTGATGACCTACACCACATTTCCAGAGCACAACTTCAATGAAAGTTGAACAGCTAAAGCCCACCAACCATGTAGTATGTGTAGGAGTGGTTCGTGACAGCGAAGATGGGGATGATGTTGTGTTTTCCCAGCAGACGAACCAGTGTGGGTATTGAGGGATAATCCTGATTTATATCCTCTGTGTATTTGTCGTTTGCATCCAAATGGCATTTCTCGTCGTTGCGTGGTAAAATGCCTGACAGCACATTAGCACCGTCATTCTCGTAGTGAAAGGCTGACTCAGTGGAGAAAACCAGGAGATGGGTGCTGTGTGGGCGCCAGCCAATCCTTTCCTAGAAGCAGCATACAAGTAGAATGGAAGCAGAAGGCACAGTGGTTAGTAGAAACTAGGGACATGTTGGGAAAAAACACTAGAAGATGCAACCTTTGCTGAATGAAGGCAATTGTAGGTTTAAAGTGACAATTATCCCTTTGGCAAGACAAGCGTCAAGGCAGCGGTATGTAATAGATGTTGTTTGTCTGTTTTTTTTTTTTTTTGCTTGTTTATCAGCAAGGTTACACAAAAACAACCGAGTTGAATTTCATCAAGCTTCGTAAAGAGAAGGAGCACGGCCTGGGAGAACTGATTGACGTGGATTTAGATCATATTTTTAAAAATTCTGATAGGGAATTAACCTGAGTGAACGAAAACCTCTCCTGAACTCTACTTCATTCCACATATCTTATAACTGCACAAGTGCTATGGACTCAAGCCTATTTTTGCCATCCAAATTTAGGCAAAGCCTCTGTTCTGTATTTGTACTAACCTGACACACTGCAGCCTGTAATATGGCATCAAACCCTCCTTCAGGAGCATCCAGGTTGCCAGATATTCTCTCTTTCTGCAGCTCACTGGTGAAGAAGTTCAAGTCTTTTGTCAGCTTAATGACATTTTGAAAAGAGAATGGAGAGTCGCTGTTGGGCCATGGCTGAGCAAGTCTGAGAAAGTTGGAGACAAGAAAGTTGGACGAAACAGAAGGAGAGTAACTAAATTGTATCCACTTTTTAACCTGTAAGTACAGTATGTGCATAGACTTCTTCAGTATCACGTTTTCTCTCTTACTTTGAAGGTCTCATGTCAGTCTGGGGCTCAATCACTTTGTCCACAAACTTTCCAAATCCAATTGTGTAATCTTCTGACAGCTTCTCCACCAGTGAAGCTACAAGAAATACATTCACCATCAATATTACATTGACTGCTCACTTGACAGTCATCACAACACATCGCAGTTGCAAATATGCTCACCCAGTTCTTTGCCCATTCTCTTCAAGTTGTCCAAATCATCAGCCATGGAGTTTGAGAAGTCCATAAGAATATAAAGATCCAGCGGACCTTTGGTTGGAGCAAACACTTCCACATCCATGATTTTTTCCTCTCCTGGCAGAAAGGTCATGCTCATCTGCTGCGGAGACACCTGCGACTGCTGAAGCTTCATGTTGATTTTTTCACTCTGAGGTAATGAAGAGGAAGCACAGGAAAGTTACGACTTGAAACAATTCCATGAGTGTAAGGCAAAAGAATAACAACAGAATGATTGGAAGAGAAGTGAAATGATGAAGACTTACTTTTTCTATTTCCATACTGCTTTGAGCTGTAATGACAGCTGCAGCAGTACAGCCATGCGCGAGTATATTCTCATACAGGTCACAGCGAGGCCCGTTGAAGGTCTGAGTGTACAAGAAGTTTGATTGGTAAGTTTTGTGTTCTTCATTTACCAAACTATGTCAAAGTTTGGGAACTGGAATAAAAACTTTTTTTTTGTAAATATAATGTTAAACCCTGTTTTCAAACATCAGCACAAGGCTATAGTAGTACCCAATAGACTGTATGTAAAAGATGGACGTAGCGACCGGGTCTGAAAAGGGAAGTCAACATGGATGTGACTTAAACCTGCATTTTTTCTAACAGTCAGCAGGGGGGACTCCTATGTTGCAAAAACAGTTCTGATTGGATAGAAGTCTATAAGGACATGACCCCACTTCTCACTTGGTTTGTTACCTCAGTAAATCTTATCCTAAAGGATTTATAGTCTCATCTGCTAGTTTTAAGTCTATGTCAATGCAGCATGATATTCATTTTGTAAGTTATGGTCCCGTTTAGCTGAAATAGACAATGAAATGGGATATGTTTTAAAATGTGGCTGTGATTGACAAGTTGCTACCACATCTGCGTGTGCAGTCCAAGAGTTCTTAGTCTTACCCACCCCTCATTAGTCACGTCCGGTTTCGTAAGACTGAGATGCTGATGGCCAAATTCTAAACTCAAGGCTTCAAAACGGTAATCCACAAAACGATGGGTGACGTCACAGTGGCTACGTCCATCTTTTATCTAGTCTGTGTACCATCCAACACCTAAAATGGTACTCAAGGTGTACTGACAGATTTGATCTTTTGTATTCCTGCACTTTTCTGCTCTCACCTCATCTGGGCAGTAGGCGCAGCCTTTGCCAGCCTGCAGACATTGGGAGCAGGTCTTGGCCCTGGAAGCGAAGCAGTAGTTCACTGTTGGGGCCCAGCAGAGGAAGATTGTGAGGGAACAGTGTCAGGAGTTACAGAAAGGCAATAAAGTGAGAGTAAAACCTATGAAGCGCAGCTAGAATACCTGCAGTAACACTTAACAAATTTTGGCACATCTTAGTTTCTGCTGATAGAGTTGGTTATGAAATCAAAGACTGATAAAATAAAGAAATCTTCATAAGATAAATCTTTCCAATTACAAAATACGTCATGTGTTGTTGATACTGTGTAGCCGGGAATAATTTGCTGTCTGCTAGACTCACATTAGTCTACAACAGTGTCTTAACTGAGCTTTCTTAAACTCCATCCATTAGTTTAATCATTAAGTTACATGTCAGTTACAGCTTTGATTGATCAATTTGTAATTTAGTTATATATTGACAAATGTTAATGACAAAACTGACTGTTTCCTTGAGGTCCAAGGTGACATCTTAAAATGTCTTTTCTGATGTACAGTTAACTGTTAATGACCAAAGCAAACATCAGCAAAGCCTCTACATTTCACTAGCATGAATCCAACACTATTTTTTGTTCGATTTACTGTCAGTAAATATGATTCTGGTCTTTGTCACCTTCAGCATAACAGCAGGTCAGCAGGACGGCTAGAAGCCCGAGCCCCACTGAGAGATGTAACGTCCATCTCCCCATCTCCTCCCTGCAACACAAAAACATAAACGATCACATTTGCAAATGATCAATAATCACTGTTAGAGAGCGAGATAAAAGAAACCTCAGACAAAGGCTGCTGTGCCCTGATGAAACCTCTGCAGACAAAGGCGTAACTCAAACCAGCTGTAATGTTGCTTGGTCTGAGCCCAGAGAAAGTGAACAGGCCCAGACGCTCCCCTCACCTTCACTTCGGTTTGTGAAAACAGCTGCAAACTTCAGAGTGGTTCAGAACAGAAAGACACTGTACTTTGATAAAATGACACGATTCTTAAAAAAACACTGACTTCATTTTTATACCTTAATTTATAGCCATGAAATGACCTACATACTGTTTTAAAGGGATTGTTTATTTACATCACCAACAACAGGGTTTCTCTTTGCCTCTGGTTGTAGTTCTCTATGCAGATGGTTTGGTGCTCAGGTTTTAAGATGTTTCTTGCTGAGATCATGTTCCACGTTTAATTAAAATCCTAATTTTATTGGAAATAACGTCTGCAGCACGGGCTTCAGAAACTTTTTAGGCCCTTGTCATCAAAAAATCAGTGACAGAGACTGGGAACCCCAGTAATAGGCCGATCTAAACATGTAAGTTGACAACACAAAAGAACACAGCAGCCCAAAAACCATATTATTTTGTGTTAATTTAACAGAATACATCAGTCAAAGTAACCTTCATGTATAAACTAAAGTCCTGAGTAACACACAGTATGTAGGAGCAGTGTTTGCATTTAACTTTTGGACCAATTATTGCTGAAATATGCTATTTTTTTAAACAATTTTTAAAATCTATTTAGATTTCTGGAAATTCTCTTGCCCCTACTTTGGGACTACTGTTCTCTTAAAGAAACAGTCCTTTCTGACATCTATTCAGAATGAATACCAGAAAATCATGGAATGCGAATCTTTAAACAGACATTCAATTTTTAAATTAACTGTACAATGTTTTGAACACCACACATGAATTCCTTTCACCAAGACTGACATAACAAAACTGAAAACGTAATTCTAGTTACAAAACACATCACTTTGAATGTAACTTCTTCTGATAACTGTAATCTAATCTTAGATGATAATATAGATGGTGATGTACATCGTTTTAAATCAGTGTACCACTTTTATTTGCAAATAGCTCATTTCAGGCACAGACTCAGCGCAAACAGCCAGTTGAGGCATGATACACTGTGATGGAGAAATCATGACAGGAAAACACCGATACAGGGTGGGACCTGGAAATATTCCGGGCAGCATGCTGTGCAGACTCCTCGCAGTAAAACCACTTTATAATTTCATGCTGGAATCTTGGACAGAGAACAATCTGACAGATACGAAGCCGCAAAATCTGCCCTAAACGCAGGAGGTGGAGGGCGAACAAAGGGCACTGTGTAGTACCAAATGTCTCAGTAATTGTCTCCGTGGGCAGATGCAACTTGAGCACACAAAAAAGATGATGATTTGTGCCCTGAAGATTTACAACTCCAAGAAGGAATTTCTCCTTCAGGCGAGAGAATGACCTGTCCGAGTTAAAAACACAGCCTGAAAAACACATGGGAAAGGTGCCTTAGCACGTCTGTGTGAACTTGAGCTGGCTACAGGTGTGTGCATGTGTGGGAGAGATCATGGCATAAGGTGTCACATAAATCACTGTCCAGAGTGGGTCAGGGAGGAAAACCGAACAAACCAGCTCCTATTCTTCAGTTCAGTCGCTGAAGAGCATTTTGTATTTTGCTCCTTTTTAGAGAAAATCAAAGGCACGCAGGCGTTTATGACACTGACAGTAAACTGGGAGACACAAATTACAGCTTCCAAGAGACAGAAAATAGAACTGAGTCATTCATGCTGCTTTTTCTTTGATGTGAATGACTCCGTGGCACCAAAAAGAAGGGACATTTCCCTGAGTTACACACTGTAGTTGTCTGTCTACAGACAACAACATGCCTGCCAGGTGAGCATACCACCACTGGGTGTGTGTCTGACCCTGTTTTGACATCATCAGTAAGGGGAGGTGGTCTTTTGTAACAGGTTTGGGGGTCATGCTTGGAGACTTTTGAGAGAAAAACGTCTAAAGACACCAAGAAAACCTCAGTGTTTTCAGCTTTCTCTGCTTTCCAACTTAAAAACCCCAACGAGACAAAGCAAATTAATAAAGCAGATGTTCAGATTCGATGTATATATCAGTAGATGACATCTACAGTGCCGATATCAACACAAGGAATTCTCTCTCCATTCTTAGGTCTGATCTTTCACTTGTGCTGCATTGTAGTCTGAGCTTTGATGTGGGCAACCATGCAGAAAGAGCAGCCAAATTAATCATTTAAAAAAAAAGCTTCAGTGGAAAATAACCAAGTTAAATCAAAATTTGTCCAAAGCTTTGTTCTCAGTCTTGCATGCATCTCTAAAAGCCATGTGGTGTGATATAAAGTTACATAACACACACTTTACAGCCGTTCACCTTGTTGCAATGTCATATACACGTGCAGCAGCAGAATAAATGTTCAGTTCTGCATTGCTTAGAAGAACATGTTTAAAATGAATAGCACTGAAAACAACAGAGCTGTTAGGAAATGTATGATACAAAGAGATTACTAATCAGACAAACCTCTTACTGTGCTCTCGCCCAGTCCAAGTCCAAAAGTCCAACAAGAAATTTAAAAAAACTATTTCCCCCTTTGTTTTTGCTTTGTTTGACTCCGGGGTTTTGGGAAAACTGTATCCACCTGTGTTGAAAAAAAAAATCTCCTTGTGTCCAAGTTCAAGTTCCCCCCCCAAAAAAGTAGACAGACAAACTTCTAATCCTGCTCCTCTGTCTCTGGTTTCTTCTCTGTTGTGCCGTCCTCTAGTCAAATATTGACTTATCTGCCCTTAAACTTCCCTCTGTCGGGTGCGTGTCTCAGAGTGCGTGAGATATGAGACGCAGTGGGACTCAGAGCAACTGAGTGAATATGACTGTGAGTGCTGAGACTTGATCCCTCCTTTAGCTTCTGCGCAGGCAGGCACACACACACACACCAACACACACACACACCAACACACACACAATCCCTTTCCTATCCAGGTGAGTAGCTGTGACGGAGAGAGTTAACTCCCTTCCGTTACCTCTATCTCTTCCCCACCCAGTTACAAGTTAAAGCTCCACACCTCTGTGTGTCAGCCCCCAGCCCTCTCCCTGCTGCATTCCACCCCAACAGGAGTTCACCTGTGTGGGCTTGAGACTCTGGAGTCAGGCCCCTCCTTCAACAACCTCCTCCCAAACTCTTGGGAGTGGCACACAGCAGAACACTGCCTGCAGGCTATGGGAAACAGCTTTGTGACTCGTGTTTACACAATCCTGTACTCATACTTAAGGGCACATTTTCTACCTGTCAAATATTTGATATTAACATCATGATTGCAACATATCTGTTATCCCTTTTCAGGCTGCAGAGCAGTTTCTTTCATTTGGTAGAAGTAAGGAGGGCATTTGCATTCCTGAACGGAGAACCAGCAACCTTGACACTCAATCCTGGTGCTCACTGTGTTTAATCGTGTTCCTAGAACCGTTGACAAAGGAGCTTATAAAGCACTACTGTACATAGGTTTTGACTAGAGAGTGAAGAAAGCACCACAGTTCAAACTCCACGTACTTAAATGTCCTCTCACCATTTAGTGTCCAACAAATCCTCCAACCTAGACAACAAAAGAAGTTGAATAAGTTCCAACACAGGTCATATGAGCATTTTCTGACATGGTGTCCCATGTCAGGGAACACTTTTTCAGTGCCTTTTGAGAGTTTTCCAGCCTTTTACCTTAGTTAGCATGAGTCAAGCTCCCTGTCATGTTTAAAAAGAATCCTAACTATGCTGACTTCTGGTAGGAGGCTAAGTTATTGTTGCAAACATGTTAGCAGCAGTACCAGTGTTTATATGTGTTGGACACAGAGCAACATTAACATTCATTTGAAACTGCGTGTCCAATGATTATGATAATTATGAGGGCGATGAGTAGTGAAGCGAAACATTAAAGCCGCAGACTGTAAAACCAACACAGTGAGCTAATGACACTTGAACCCTCTGTAGCTGAGGGGGACTACAGTGGTGACAATAATTGAGCGATGAGCTATTGCCACTTCACGCCGCACATAGTCATCTGATCCATTGTTAACATATAAGTTAATATTAGAGCAGCACCTTAAGAATTATTGTAGCAGCAGCGATCATTAACTGTTTGACTAAACAACCAATGTTTTTGTTTTCCTGATGAGGAGTTCAGGCTTTAATGTGGAATTCTGTGCCGATAATAGGCAAGCAATACTTCTTACACTTAAACTAAACTCAAATCTTTGACATGCTTATTATTTTGCCCACTAACTTAAATTCCAGTGACACTGATCCTGATCTCAACCCGTGCATCCTGTCAAAGACACTGAACACCTAAATTACTGCAACAGCTGAATTCCCAAACAGGATAAAGACTAATTTGTGTGATGCACACAGTAATTGTACCTCTCTGAACAGGGTTTCTTGCTGTTCTATCACAGCCTCGATCAATTAGTTTGTTTGTTTGACTTTGGAGTTTTAACATGTCAGTTTGCAACTCCCATGTTTTGCAAGATAAAATTACTGTTTTTGTCAGCAGAGTGGGGAGAGAGCTATATACCTCCTTCCAGACCCCACTGGAAAGGGGAGTTTAACAGCAAGGTAAAGTGGTAAAAATAATCCAGATATAATGTACACTAAAACTGATAATTATTTTAAGCTGGACCTGTTTTTGATCCCGTTCACAGCAGTTCATTGCTCAGCTTCTGTGCCGGTTGTTCGGTCTGCTTATCCAAACTGGGAGTGTGCACACTGTCACATACTGTAGGTCAAACACCTTCTACTGATAAGTACCTCATACAAAACAACATCAAAGAAACCAATTATTCTTCTCCTTGGAAGTTGGAAGCGGTAAAGCACAGAGGGTGGATACAAAAGTCCAACAACAACTCAGTTTAATCAACATCATGTGTTTATCCAACCGTCATCCCGGTTTACACTTTGACACCAACTTGAATTGTGTAAATATCAACATGACTGCCCTTTAAATCATATTGATGCAACCCTACTGATTCTTTCTTTCTCATCTACCAAAGAAAATCTTCATGCAGTCTCATTATTCAAAATCTATATGATAAGTCACAGTTCAGTTCTGTCAGATCCCGTTGTTAAATGTCCATCTGATAAAGATTTAAAATGAATCTCCTGACACTGGTTCATATCAGAATTTACATTAATCATCACATTGATTTCTTATTTTGTTGAACTGTTTGAAGAAACCATATTCTGACCTTTCCCTGTAACTCTTAAATCCCTGCTTTAATCTCACTATTGATCATTAGATAAACTTCCTGGTGTTGGATTGTTGTTTGGGAGGTTCTATGTGAATAGAGGCTGATTAGATAGCACAGTCGTATTATGAAGGAAGTAGCAGGAGCTCCAGATAGGGCCGGTGTGAGTGCCAGCAGTTTGTTTTCAGTGTATTTCTCTGGAAAGGTTTGTCCTCTGAGCTCCAGCTGACCACACATCAGGTGTTAAAGGTTATTCACAATCACTTATTGTCTCCGCACTACATCTTATCGAACAACTTACAACCGGACTCACACGGACTCAGATCACGGCTGAAGTCGAACCAGATCTGGGACTTTAAAAGCGAACGTGACTCAGAGGTGAAAGCTGCTCTTTTTTCCTCGTCGCTGCACAAACCACAAGGGGCGGCCTGAAAGAGGACGTACGCAGTCGCGCTCCAAGCAACCAGATCTGGCTGAGACAGTGGATGACTCTCTGCAGGGGGACAAAACTTCTGCAGAAACAACTCTTCCCTGCAGTCTGGCTGTCTTGGCTGACACTTGAGCGGTGATGCCAGTCTAAACAGTCCGTTCACATGTCGAAGGAGGAGCTGGATGGGTGTGGTCCACCTACGGCATCATTTTTCTAATGAACAAAGGTTCTGTGTGAAAGAAATACAGCTTTGCACTAAGGCAGATTTATTTCAAAACGAAAATTAAAAAATTGCAATTGGCAAATCGCAAAGGCTGCAATTAAGGACTTACTTTGTGCAGCACATCTGACTTATACAATTTTTACTTCATTTAATTTAACTGCAGAATGTGCAATACTTAGATACTGCTCCTGAGCCATGACTGTTTACAAAAAGGTCCTATTATGTTCGAAGTAAAATCTTGTTGTTGTTTTTTTTTAAAAAAGAAAAGTTTATTTATTTACTTGTTTGTTTTTTTCTCACAATGTATTGTTTATTGTATTTTTTTTCCTGTTTGTCTTTTCTTTTCACTAACTTTTTTTTCCCCCAACAAATGAGATTAAAGAAGATAAACCGGTGGTAGCAACGTGCCACAAAACCCCACACAAGTCCTAAATATACCAAAAAACACAACATCATAATACAAACAAACAAGCACCAAGTAAGACAAAAAAAAGCTGTAATTTCTTAAGTTATAGCTTTTATGAGACCTGAAACTGCCATTAAAAAAATAATAAATTCACATCAGAAGTCAATAATGTCTTTAAGTTTTAGAACATGGAGCGGTTTCGTGTTTTGATGGTACTGATCAGCCCTGTGATAGACTGGTGACCTGTCCAGGGTGTCCCCTGCTTTCGCCCTAAGTCAGCTGGGATAGACTCCAGCCCCCCCGCGACCCTGGTGAGGATTAAGCGGTGTATAGATAATGGATGGATGGTACTGATCCATCACATGTTTTAAATCTGTCACGCAGTAAATATGCAACTGAAGCTTTAACAATTATGGCACAAATTTAAATATATGTTGAGAAAATTGCAATTAGACATTTTCCCTGAGTCGCTACGCCATATTCTGCACTTTTTTTTATACATATACATACATTTTATAGAGTTAAGGTTGCAGTAAACACCGGTGATGATTCCCAGCAGTTCAGTGAGACCTAATATCCCACATCTGTCCAAGTTATAAATCCCCAGGAACCCAATAAGGGAGCTCAGGGACGTCCTGTCATTTATCACTGGACCAAACACTGCATTTAAAACATTTAGATGGTGATCATTTAATTACTCAACAAAGCTGTGATTGTCTCCACCCAGGAGACATTTAATTGTAGGTAGAAGTGATGTTAAATTGTTTATGGACCCCCTGACAGCCACACACACACACACACACACAGCGATAGACACTATCACTTCTTGGCATTACCTCCATGTAAACACGTCAGTTGTAACTCACTTACTGTGAACCAGATGCTGTCGAGGTGAACTGGACTCATGAGCAGAGCAGTCAGAGCTGAACTCTCCACGCAGGCTGCTGAAATCACAACAGTCCAAAACAAAACAAAGCAAAAAAAAAAAAAAGTAGAGCTGCTTAAGTTTTTAGATTCAGAGAGGAAGCTCGGCAAGAATGTCTCTACTTCCAGCTCCCTTTGTACATTTCTGTCGGAGACCAGTCGGTGGCCAACTCGTCGCCAATTTACATGACAAAAACTGCGCTTTTTGGATCACTGACTTCATTCACTACTTTAATGGCGTCGCTCTCTGTTTCTGTCCCGCAACAATAAACGTGCTACAGTCATGTAGACTGGACAGGACCGACACTTCACACAGACCAGGCATATAAATAAATGTAAAAAAAAATTACGAATATAGTGAGACACTGTGTTGCTTAACAGAATCTTAAGCTAATTATTTGTGGCTTTAATTAAGTGTAACAACAGTGTCTTTAAGATTGATAAAGGGCAATGTTCATATGAAAAAGAATGTATGCATATAAATAAAAATACAACTGAATACTAACCCTACAATTTATTTAACATGGCAAGATAATGTTACAGGTACCATTTAACTGGTAAAACCCGTCTTTGAGGTATTAGCTACATAATGCTATGATAACTATTTAATTGAGTAAAACCCTGAATTTAACATATATTACATGGCAAACAAATGGGATGCTAACTAATTATCTAGGACTGTAGCATATTTTATATGGCTACAGAATGCTATGCTAACTAAATAAATATGTAAAACCCTCTTTCAACATATTTTATGACAAAAAAAACAATGCTATGCTAACTATTTAATTAGGTAAAACCTGTCTTTAACATATTTTACATGGCAACAGAATCTTATGCTAAGTATTTAATTGAGTAAACCCCTGTCTTTAACATATTTTACATGGCAACTGAATGCTATGTTAACTATTTAATTGGGCTAATTAACTATTCATTTTATGTGGCTATAGAATGCTATGCTAACTGTGTAGTTAAGTAAAACCCTGGCTTCAGCATATTTTTTACAGAATGTTATGCTAATTAATTAATCAGGCATATATGGCATATTTTAATGACAAAAGAAATGGTATAATAACTAATTTGGTAAATCCTTGTCTTTAACATCATTTATATGGCATGCTTTTTGAACTGGATAAAACCCTGTCTTTTTTTTTCAAACATTTTGCTTGACAGAAAATACTATGATAGCTATCTAATTGTGTAAAATCATGGCATCAGAATGCTTTGCTAACTATTTTATTGGGTAAAATCTGTATACCATTTTTTATATGGCAACAGAATGTTATGCTAAGCTAACGATTTCAGTGGGTAAAACCCTGAATATAAGGTATTTTATATGTTGAGAGTGCTGCGGTATCCATTTAACTGAGTGTATATCATTACAAAAATGGAAGAGTTATAAGGATGTTTTTATTTAGTTGACCGATCTATTTACCATAAGACTATACAATGTAATGAAATAATGCTGAATAAAGTAATATTTGGTTGGTATTTGTTAACAGCGTTGCAAAAGCACATTTTGAGTGAATGGTGATGACAGCGGCTGGATGAGGGAAAGTTGTGACCTGCTCAGTACAAGCTGTACGCTGGGTGTGTCTCCTGGGCACACCTGCACACACACACACACACACACAGCAGTGATGAAGATCTCCTCACGATGAATCATCCCACCAACATTCCTACAGGGAGTTTACAGACTTTTTACACAACTCTGGTACTGCTTGTATCATATTTTTATTGTGTCTATTAAACTACAACCTAAAAGGAGGAGGAATTCATTTTAAATTGTAGCTAAGTTCTTCTGTTTTTGTAGGTATACTGCAGTATATGTCAATATATATAATAGTTATTGCCTGTATTTAAGTCCAGTTCACTTTAAATACAAGGCTGTTGCATTGATTCATAGGTAAATACAACCCAGTGGAAATGTAAAAACGATGCACATAGATTTCAAGGACTTCACCCATTGGGATTCATTTTCTGTAATCACAGTATCAACCAGGTAAGATGTAGGAACCATCCAATAGCCTTCGGTTTCTGTCTCTCATTGTATGTTCCTTAAGCCTCAGTCACTCAAGCGTAAAGGTTGTTTATTCTGCAATGAAAATCTGTGGAACTAAGTGTGCGCGCCGCATAAACACAACGCGTCAGTGAGACGTCTAGGACAGAACCTGCAGTTTAGTTTTTGTGATAACTGTATTTGCATTCCAGGCTCTGCAAAAACATGTTGCGATACAATGAGAGCATGGATATTTGTTCATTTACTGTACCAAATGCATGTCTTCTGCCACAGCTCATGGCCAAATGTGGGTATGAGTCAACAGAATGTCTTACATGACTCAGGTCGGAGCTACAATCTGTGCTCTAAACCTCAGCTGACTCCTAGTGTCACGCCAAGACCTCACGGGAGGCTTGCATCACTTTTTGCGATATTCTTCATTTAAATAGACAAAAATTAACAAAGTGTTGTAGTTTTATAAAATAGATATATGTGTTTGTTTAGTTTCATCTGATTTCTAGTAGTCTGGTTAACTTCTTTTTATGGTAAAAATAAAAGGTAATAGCCGCCCAGTCTAGTTTAATATAGTTTTATTACTGGCAATCTTTTTTTTATTATTATTTTTACAACTGAATATGCAGGGCAAGGTTTATATAAACACAATAAGAACACAAAGAAGTCATGTTTATAAAGTTGGGATGTTTAGTCAGGCAAGTAAAAGGACTACACCCAACTGAAGAATACCACAATATGAAAGGTTATCAAAGAATATGTGCATCTTGGGAGGAATCTATTTATAAATAACTTTTTACTTGTCTTCAAGGCAGCTTGGGCCCCACTGATGTCAACTTTAACCTTCTTGACAGAAGTCAGATGTGAAGTGAAAAGAGCACAACCACCTGGAACACACATGCTTTCCCCGAGAGAGAAGACAGAAACTGTGTGAATGTGTTTGCGGGTGTCAGCATGAAAGCAAAAGAGATTCTTCAGTCCAGATTCAGGCCAATGCCTGCAGTCAATAGAGCTTGTTTGCCCATAAATGTGGAGAGTTCCACAGTAAAATACAAACATGGAAAGCTTTATTAAAAAACAGTTGAATCAGAAGCAACACAAACAGCTTCTTCAACACGTTTCTGACTCCATGACCTGAAGAAGATTTCACTTTTAGTTCAAAGTGGCGAAAAAAGTTTGTGGAAATTGACAAAAAACAGAGAACACAACTGAAAAGGCAACATCTGATCCATTTATTCACCTTGTCGTCAATACATATATGTACAAGTGTAAAAAAAAAATCTTACCTCAGAGTCGGTCACTATGTCACGGGAGAAAAAAAAAGAAGGCTGAAAAATGTATGCACATGTTGAGCTATTACACGTAACCGCTACTGGAAGCATGAAAATACTGCACCAGAACTATGGATATAAAAATAAGCAGTTTTTCAGACACTTGGGACTCTTCCATATTCAACCATTGTCTTTAACTGATTTATACCATCAGCTGTTGCCAACACATTAAAAATGAATGACAAACGTTTCATCGAATGAGATCTGCATGCATCAGATTTATGGAGGGCCTACGAGTATTTTCACCAAACTGGTAATTTGGCTTTAAGACGCAGTTAGTGCAGATACAATCCCAGAGATAGAAGGCAGTTTAGTCTTTAGAGTAGTCCATGTGTAGCAGAGCAGGCTGGCTCTAAAAATGTACACTGAGTGTCCACCAGTTCTTTAGTCCTCTCTCTCCATCTTTATGTACTAAGTGCAGCACAGCACAGATCTTTCAACTTCATGTCAGTCATGGACAAACATGGTTCTGCCTGTGCTTCACGGTCACTGCTTTGCTTTCTTTAGGATGGTGCCCACTGCGGAGATGACCGTGGTCTTGGTGCCGCTGGCTGTGGTCGTCACGGAGACGACAGCTGGCAGGGTGGCCGTGGTGGTGATGATGGTGGGCTGGGCCAGGGTCACAGGGATCGCAGAGTCCCATTTGCTTTTCCTCTTCTGGGCGTCTGCTGGTCAGAGGAAACAGGGGAGGAGTCAGTGAGTGGAGCTCAGGGTGTGAATCAGCAGCTGTGCTCAGAAAAGGCCTGACTTTACTTTGGCCAAAGGTATCCAGTGGAGTTTTTGGTTTATCTCAAGTAGCAAAACAAAGACACATAAAGCATGAAGCACACGCTCCTGCCGATGGTTTAACACTTTACCACTGACCTACAGGTGGTAGTGACACAATGGGCCTGCAAAACCAGGGAAAAAGATGACAGCAAGCTAAGAAACATAGATGAATTAATGCTGAATTTGAAGTACTTAATAAGCTTTGCAAATATTATACAAAGAGGGAAATGGACATGTTAGTTGAAACTCAAGGATACATACAATCCTTTTGTTACAAAAGCTGCACTGGGAACAATTAATCCACATTTTTTACCTGCAGCTACAAGTATCTGTTTGAGTCACGGCTGCTGGGCTTTTGAACCTTAAATGCTTAGCACATTTTACACAAAGGCTCTATTTCAACATGGGTTGGCTACTTAAACACAAGAGTCATGACTCAATAAAATGACAAAAATCGAAATTGTGGCAATGATATCAAGCGGTAGATTTTAAATGACCCGCAAACATTTTTTAATTTGTCTTATTATGAGCAATGGAGTCCCACCTGAAAGCACAACACAAAGCAGAAGAGTTTCAGAAGAGAGGATTTTGTCGTTTTGTTGTCATCCTGAGAACTTTTAGGAGCTTAATTAATGACCACAATGAGTTCAGAGAAATGTAGCCCACTTTTGTAATCTATTACAATCTAATCAATGCTCTAAAATCTATTAATAACAGTTATCAACAATGCCATTATTAAAAAAAACTACAAAATCATGTATTTCTGCAAACCAATAGTCTGCGATTTAAAAATATGACTTTAAATTGTAACTCCTTCAAAGCAGCTGACTTGAATATGAACTCCTCAACAACTTCAAGTATTTAGAGTTTGTGCTGAAACCACCATGTTTATGTGACAGCTTCTAAGTCAGACAGGGCTGGAAGTGCTACCCAGAGGTTACCAGATCATGTAAAACTGCCGAATTTGAAAGCTGTCAGGTACTGGGGTGGTGGAGTTTACCTGTGGCGGTGGTGGTGGTGGTGCTGCTGGTGGTAGAAGCTGCTGTGCTGGAGGGGTTGGTGCCCTTCTTAGTGCCGGTGACAAACTCAATCTGAAGAACACACAAACCGATTGAAACACTGGTTTAAATTCTTGGTACTGTTTGATGTGTTTTTAACAAACAGTCTCAAGTGACTTCTGCTGGTCACTGATAAGCTCCATCCGAGAATCTCTGCTGTTGGGTTCAACAGTGTCAGAGTGATAGAAGAGTCACTTATTAAACAACTGCACATATACAACAGATTTTTATGGCTTTTGTCTTGACACTACTGAAGTCTGCATATCACCGACTGCATTTCACATGAGAGAACAACAGAACAGCTCCTTTTGAGTGCATGTTCATTCAAGTCCAGTTTCTAACTCGGTGCCACTGCAGGAATGCTGCTGCTAATAGTATAAAAGCACACTAGCATGTTACCACACTGTTTTCTATCCACATGTGCATGTTCCATGGAGACACCCATCACTCAGCTCCTCAGTATCAGCCCTGACATGCTATTTATAACAAGAGCTGTTCCAAAGGCAGACAGTGAAAGCGCAAGTGGTTAGCAAAGACTGATTCACCCAGGGGGTTCAAATTCACTTCTGCTCAAGATGTTTGTATTTACATGGAAACCCAGTGCAGAGCCTGAACGGGCATGGCTGAGCTGTAAAGCTGCACTGGGCTGGGCCTGAACTGCTGCTACAGGAGCTGAACTTGGCAATGTTGATTTCTGTGTCTGATGAAGGACGTAAAGCAGAAATTAAGTGCAGCTGGTGGAGACTTGCCCCTGACGCACTCAGAGGAGCACTGACAGTCATGTAATCCACTTTTCTTTGTCGTTAGTCTCACCTTGGTCCGCTCCTTCTTGGCTTTCTCCAGTTTGTCCATCTCAACTTTCTGGGCTTTGGCTGGAAGAAAGAAAAAAACCACACAATTATGAGTATTGGGCTGTAATCACAAAGAACACGCAGAGAAGAAATAAAGCAGCTTACCGAGAGATTCATAGTAAGAGTCTTCTGACCAGCCATGAGGATCAAACATGTCTTTAGGGTAGTTAGTTCCCAGTTCATCTATGCCACAGAACTGAATGAGCTTCTCATAAATACTGTAAGAAAACCAGAGAAAAAGATGCTTGGATACATATGCACGTATCTGACATCATGTGTAAATGACAGCCTGTGTGTGTATTTGCTGGTCTGGGTGCGTTCTTCAGCTGAGCTGCATACCTTGGGTTTCTAAATTCTTTCTTTTTCTGGATGTGGCTGTTTGTGTCAAAATCTCCATGGAGCTTCCTCTCATACAGCTTGTGGATCTTCTCCTGTTACAAAACAAACAAATCAATGAGGGACGTGAACAGACAAGAGGTCATCCCTGAGTGAGAAGAGATTGACACCTCTGCTTTGACTCAGCTTCTTCCACGCTCGACATTTGGCAAGATGCAATGTCTGTGTCATCAAATAAACAAGACCTATATATATGACCAGCTCTGCCCAGTGAGGGCCGGTGTGAATGGAGCTATTGTATATGAAGTTTGTGATACCTCTGAAGAAATATTTGACAACCAGGCTCTACTAAGCCACAGGGAGCTGGCAGATGGATGTGGGTGTCCACAGTGGTACATGAGGGCTGACATGGACCAAGATGGAAGAAGGGACTGCTGCTAAAAATGAGTCCTTTGGGTCCGCAGTAATGTCTTTTTATTATCTCCTTCATGTCCCTTGTTACTGCCATATCAAACACATATATGCAGCCAGCTGTTACGTCTCTCTTGTGGTTTTTGACCTGATGCACCTATTAGTTAGACAACATGGTCCAAACCTTTACAAATGATAAAAAAGTGACTGATGTAGGTGCTTTTTTTGATTTTCCATGGCTAAGTTTTTGTGCCTAACCGTAGTCACCACACTGGTTAACCCAGTCTTAACCACTGTGGTGGCTACGGTTAGGCACAAAAAAACTGCTTGGTTAAGGGTGCCCTGTGTTGTCCTGAAAAGAAAATAAATAAATTAGGACGTAGGGTTGAATAATTATTCAATTTCAAATCTAAATCGTAACTTGAAACAATGCAATTAACAAATTGTAAAGGTGGCAACTTAGTATGTACAAGGTGTAGTTATTAAATAATGAGATTAATGCTGTAAGTCAATCACACCCATTGATCTGTGTAGTATGTGGTTCAGGCATGCACGCTGCGGTTGACTGACTTAAGCCCGGTCTAGTTATTGAATGGCCACACCTCGTACATTTTGAACGGTGTCTGACTCAGGGTTTAGACTGCCCTGACAATAGTTTCATAAATTCACAGTTCGTCCTCCTTATGTAACAGTCCCACCTTTGATCTCATAGGGAAATGACATGTTTTAAATCTACAGTGCATACTGTAGCAAAGCTTGATCTTCAAAAGTTAGATTGCAAATCAAATTGAAAGCACAATATCAATCTGAACAATCACAATTCTATGTTTTATCCAAGTATAAGATTTACATTAAATGTTTCTTGGCATAAATTAAGTGTATGTATCCTCGAGGTCTAACAAACCAGCATGTCCAGCCTTTTAAAACATTTGGATCATTTCTGGAGTAAACTGAAACCTGCTTTATTACCTCCTTGTTTGCTTGCTAGCAGTTGTCTACTTCAAGGCTTTTGTTTGCACATCGTTAGATTTTTTCACATCATTTCAATGGTCTGTCTGTGGAATAGTATTAAACCGGCAGAAATTTGTATCACATAAATCCCAACTCTACAGAGTTCACTAAAGCTTAATAAAAAACAAACAAACACAGCCATAGAAAAAAAAATAAAAAATAGAAAACTGAAAGTGCACTGAACATTTATAAAATCAATGAGAATATTTTATACCAATAGATCTAGCAATTACTCTTTCAATTGTTTCGTCAATAGGACAGCAAAATGTTGAAAAGTCTTAAAATGTAACTTACACAGCTTACAGATAATTATTTAATTTATAGTGATGTGAAAACAACAAAGGCCAAGTTTCACATTTCACCTTTTAAACTGTTGCAGATCAATTTTCTGTTGCTTAACTAATCGGTTAAAAGGCACTCTACCAATTTTAGACATCAAGCTGAGGTTAGTTGTTGTGGAAAAATGCCTTCTGTGAAAACAGGCATATAATGCATTGTGTATGTATTGTTAATAAAGTTTAAACCCTGATGATAACATCAAGGTTCTCTCAACTCACGTTTGGACACAATGTTTAGCAAAAGGCTTGTGTTACAACCTGGGCATGAAAAGTTTGAGGAAGTTTGGGTTTTTACTAGGCAGGGTAGGTTTAGCAAAAAGGATCAAATCAAGACAAATGAAGGATTCTGCATTTCTGAAGCTTGAACCATACGAATCAGTCAATGTCAAGACACCTCTGCCATTTTAACCGGGGACGAAAAACGACAATGAGCAGCCGTCTCCCGTGTTAAAGCTGCACACCTATGTTGACCCACTTCTCAACCCGTCCAGTTCCTAACAGGGCTTTGTGTGGCTGTTACAGCATCACATGACTTCAACCTTTACTTCTGACAGACAGAATTCATAATTAACATGAACCCTGGGGATCTGTCAGGTGGACATAAATGCAGGTAGCTTTCTTTCTTTTTTTTTTCTTTTGGGGGGCGGGGGGAGAAGCCTATTGCAGTTAGCTTTCTTGGCATGTCAGTCTTCGTTCTAATCCCAAGGTCAGGGCACGATTGCAAAAGGCACTTGGAAGGAGTTCACAAACGGATACATTCCAGTAATGGTGAAATGACAAGAAAAACAGCCAATTGATTGTAAAAACAAAATAATTGCGAAATCCAATTAAACCCCTCTCTGAGTGCATGCGTTCCTGCTCCTCGGTGACCTGAGGGCAGGGATATCCAGGCTGTTCTAGGGAAGGTGAATCATTAGTTGTTCATCTGATGGGTGGGGGAGTGTCAGCCCAGAGGGGATACTGCTGAGCTGTTCACTTACTAAGTCAGCTGTGTGTCCTGACCTGCCTTAGCTCCACACAAAACAAACCTTATTGGAGTCAGAAGCACCGTATGCACAGCAGAGCGGCAGAAAGCGAGCACAGTGGTGGAGAGAAAAGGCTGAGTGAAGATGACACTGTGTGCTGCTTTAATTACAGGGGCGAGTCTCAGAATTTATGTAGCCACCAGAATGTATTTCTAACCCCAGAGGGAGTGAGTGAAAGTACAAAATTATTCACTTGGCGTCAAGAACAGGTTATTTTGAGTGCATCAACATCCAAGACGAGGTAGCTTTCAGCTCCTGACGTTTTAAACTTTAAGTCCTGATGTTGAAATCCTAATTCTAAACCTTGCACAAGTGCCAAAGGAGCGGGTGCAGATTGTCTGCACTTATGGCACCAACATCTTCCTTCAGGAGCCAATGACAAGTTTTCCCTTTTAGGTAAGATGAATTTATCACCTGGAAAGTGTTTATTCAGCACATAAACAGCCACACTAAGACACACAACACAAGGCACCGAGCTCTAATAAAACCCACAACTCCTGCTAAACCCACTGCTCTGGTCTGATTAGCAGACATAATTGTGGCCTTGGTGGCGATATAAAAACTGCTTGCATGAGACAATAGCAGCAATATATTGAATTAACGGTGTGCTCCAAGAGAACTGTACGTGGTTAAATGACAGTGGAGGAGTGTACCTGTAGTTGGCTGGAGCAGCGACCAGGCGGCTCAGGTGGGATCCTGATCTCATCAGGCGACATGTTCCTCACCTTCTCTGAGAAGAGAGCTGGCAAGGAGACAGAAACAGAAACCCTTACAAGTTTGCACCTCAGTGGCTTTCCCTTTCTGCTCCACCCTGCGTGTCTTTACAGGCAGAGTGAGGATTAACTAAGCAACCTCTCTGAGACAAAGCTAATGAAACAGGAGAACCAAATCTGACAGATGACAAATCAGAGGGAAGGTGGGACATGGATGTGTGCTGGAGAATCCAACTTAGTAAATGAAACAAAGGTCCACTGTGTGTTACGCAAACATTGCAGATAAAGTATCTTGTTGTTCATCTTCATCCTAAGTGTATGCCAGCAGATTTTATAGGAGAGTGTGGTATGAGGAGTGAACGTCCCAGGCAGGGAGTGGCTGTTGTTGGGGCTTGTAAGGAGAAGGGAGGCTCCTTTCCCTCCTTCTGACCTGTCCCTTGTTTTGTTTTCCTTGCTCGACCCTCTGCTTTCATTCTTGAGTGTCACGTACAGAAAGATGGTCTCTATATTTATTTGACGCTGTCAGTCATACTGTGAATAAGAGCAGCGAGTATATGCATCTGTGCACACTTCCAAATGCAGGAGCTCGTCCCTGCTGGTGCGCTGTGAAGAACGTCGACAAGTAAAAACTTGACTGGACATGAGAAGATCATTTTCTGAAGTGCTGACTTTGTCATGCTGAACACTTACAAAACATTAGAGGAAAATTCCACCGGCACATACTCTGAAACCTCGACCACACTGAAGTTACAATTTTCGATATTTCTCTGACCTTAGCTCCACCTCGGCCTGGCTAGCAAACCTCACCTGACCTACTTCTGTTGTGTGATGTAGAATGAACCGAACAACGAAGTAACAGGGGTCTTGTGTACCGTAGTGTTCAATGAGGAAACAGAAGCAGCTGCTTCTAGAAATAACAATGTCAAGTATACATTCAAACATTCCTTCGAACATGTCTAAGGAGGATCTGCTAACAACTCAGAACCGGCCGATGGTTACATTTTATATGAACACAAACAATTCTAACTAGGATCCTCCATTTGTGAGTGTTTGTTTTTTTAAATTAAATATCCTTACATATATATAATGAGCTGTGTAATCAGCAGTAGAAAAACATATTTGTCAGTGTTTCTTGTGGACAAAAGAGGAAGATGGGTGAATATTTGTTTAGTACAAACATTGTTGAAATGATTTCTATTTGTGTGCTATTTATGCTTTGTCTGAGTGTGCTGATGGATTATAGATTGAAAAGGAAGAGGAACGCTTCAGTAAAATAAGTAGCACATTGTTACAGGAGTGTTTTATTGTGATTATTATTACTTTTATTTTTCAGCTTTAAATGGTTTGAAGAAGTAGTTTATCATAACAGTTGTGCTTTGGTTTTTCTTTTGGACCTGTAATATGCAAAGCGCTCGCTGCTCAGTTATCACACTAAAGAAACAGAACACTATTTAAAATTACCCTCTTCTTAATTATGTTTCTAGTTGTACAAATGTGTTACTTGGTTTAAGAAAACCATAAACTAACATTACATTTAACTGTTTATTAAAGAACACCAATATTATCCTACAATTAGAAACGCAAAAACAGCATGTTTAGCTGATATTTACTTTTATTCGAATGCAAATACAAATAACTTTGCTGCCTCAACAAACACAAACATAAATATAAATACCGCACATCCTTGGAAACTCTAATTTTGTCCAAAAGCACTCCCTATTTAGCATACAGTATCCTCCATTTATTACAATTTATCTGAGCCTACCAGCTCACCTATAGCTCTGTAAAACTACTCTGTCGTACACAATTATAAGTTGTATTATTGGAGTAATTCAGCCACACACGTTCAAAAGAGAAACTGATTTGAAGATTAATGATATAGAAAGTCCTGCAAGTTGACAGGATTAGTTCCTCTGGTTTGCTACTTTAAAAACCCTGAAGTCTGAATCTATGTTTTTGAGACCGTCATGAGTGCACTGCAGTTTCACATTAGAAATGCAGAGACTGCTTATTTCACTCCTCATGTGGCTTCAACGTATGAAAAACACCACATGGACTTGATTATCACTGGAGGGGGTCTTTAAACCAAAACCCATATTGCTTTGATATCAGTACTGAATGTGACAGCTGAAGGTTCAGTAACTTCACCATATGAAGTCTATCTACACATAAATATTGTGAACAGAATTCTGAAGTGTTTGTGTGCAGACAGGTTGCTGACATTTACTGACATGTTCTTTCCAGCGGTCCCTCCCTTCAGCACCTCTTCCCTGGTCTGCTAATCATGTGGGACCACAGATTTACACGTGTGGATACAGATTTGCCACACTCTGTGTCTGGAAATTTCAGAGGAGGAGCAGTACCTCCCTTTCCATTTAGCTCCATAGCTGATATGGTAATGGTTAACCTCCCCCCGCAGGGCAAAGGAGGGGCAGGGCGTTGCCTTTGTTAAATAGACACAAAACTAATACAGAGCAGGCATGTATGCAGGTTCATATACATTTTTTTTTACAGAAGTTAACAAATACACAGACGCATGATGATTAATGGTCTCGTGCAACTAGTCTATCCACCATATTGTAGAAAACAGAGAATACTGTAGCCTCCAACCATAAAAAAACCTGACAAGGCAAGTCCGATGACTCAGAGGCATTAGGTGGTAGCTTGGTATTTCATTAAACTCTCTCACAGACATGCACGCAGTCTAGCTGCAACAGGGGTTTTGTATTGTAGAAGCCTGGTAATCCGCTCAAGACAACCAGAGATTTACTTAACTTTGTAGCCTTGTTGGACAAACTGAAATCTAAACAGTAAAATAAACTCTGTAGCTTCACAGTAGCAGCAGAGGTGCAAATGAATCACAGCCTGCGTGATAATTATTCCTGTTTACAATTCAGTTAACATGTGAGGAATATGCTAATATAACAGCAGCACAGTCAGGAAGACTAAGACGGTAATAAACTGACAGAGAAGAGATTATATTGGTTCCAAATTTCCATCTGTCTTCCTAAAAACAGACAGAAAGTCACAATCTGTGCCCTGAGGGTCTTTTTTGGACAGACGGACAATGTCTGTCCCTTCAGTGAACAGACAAAGAGCCGTCTTCAGCTTGCTGATGGGAGGCTTTCTGCCAGACGCACTGTGACATTTACTGACAGACAAGACAGAGGAGCCAAGCTCTGCTGAAGGAATGTCAGGGGTCCGGCTATGAGTCACACTCTGACACTACAGTACACTGATGGCGATGGCGGCTGCTCTGAAAACTAAAAATTGCTCTAGTGCATTTCCCTTTCGTCTGTCACTTCTTTTTATGGCTGCAACAAACCAGAGGAGTGGAAGTGCTGATGATAGAGAGAGCAAAGCTGTGGGAAGAAGCCATTCAAGTTCACTCAGCTTCTGCTGTCTGTCCTATGGAGCGACTCATTTTAGAAGTGAGGCATTTTGGTAATTACACCTTTAAGACACAATGGCTGCATGCAAAGACATAATCATCTTCATCCCGTTGAGGAACAAATCAGCTCAACAAATCATCTCCTATTTGGATTCATTTGAAAATAAAATATTTTCTCAGTGAGGAATCATAATAGTTGAATGACTGTAATCAGTTCTTGACTCACTGCAACACATTACCATGTGTATCAACACTGTGTTATTTTGCAGTTAAATAATGGATGGGGACGAGTGTTGCATAAAGTGTGCTGTCATGTGCATCCAGCTAAGGGCCCGTACAAACAAACAGCAGACAGGGAACCATTAGTACTGAAGGTTTATGGTCTAACAGAGTGGTGTATAAAGAGCCACTCCCTGAAACACTCATATCCTGTCTGCAGCACACTCACACACATGCACACCTGTACAGGTCAGTGATTGCTCACTAACCACTGCCAGCTCCTTGTTAGACCTTCACAACCCATCTGTCAGTCGACAAAGAGGCTTTTGTAAGTCAACTAGGCCTAGTTAGTGATTCACACATTTACTGCATCCACACCGACCAGACAAAGCTGTCTTCAATTATACCTTTGTTTTAAACATACACACCCACGATCAGGGGCTATTCTATATTTTTCCTATTAGCATGGTTAAAATGTAAATATCACAGATCTCTGTGTTTTGCCTGCAGCAATCTACTAAACTACTCAAGCAAAGATGAGTCATAAATATATAGTTTCATTAACAAAACAACAGCTGGGAACTGTCTTAGTCGATTAAAGTGCATAAGGTTAATATTTACAGTTTTTAAAACACATAAAGGATCCAATTTATTACTTGTCTGACAATCATGAAGGTCAAAATAAGAAAACCCAGTCGGGACATCGAGACCTAGTATTTTCTTTATAATCATAATTTAGATTTCATTTATATTTAATCAAATAATTGGAGCTGGGCACAAAAATACAGCAGAAAATGGATGGATAGGTCCAAAACTGACACTTCAGAGTATGACACAATGAGCTTACTAGCTGCTGTAGGTAGCAGCAGTGACAGTGCTTCCTATAGGTCTGATGTGTGAAATGCCTCCTGACTGCCCACTATTGGACACAAAGATCTACTATTACCACCAGTAGCTGTAAGGAGAAAGTATTAAGACCTGTATAAACGCCTCAAAGGTGTTTTTGAAGACATACTTTTCAACCTACAGATGAATAGTGGAGCTTTATGGCACATTGGCATAACATATATTATCAGTTGGATATTAATGACAATAAACACCGACCTCATCCTTCAAGAATCCGTCAGTATAATGCATGTATGTATATGCAAGTATGTACTCACCAACAAGCTCATTGGGGTCCTTTCTTTCTGCTTCTGGGATCTGTAAAAAAGAAGAGGGACGAGAGGGGGAGAGGAGAGAAACAGAGACACATGGGATATTTAGGTCTCCTTTACTCAGGAGAATCTAATCCTTAATGCTCGATGGTGGGAAATATAAACAGCACCAGTGGCAGCTATTGTGAAACCATTATCCCAGCTTTGGTATAGTTAATTACAGTGTGGTATAGGCAAGTTGGAGAAATGAATTGTGCAAACAACCAAAGCCAGTTCTGGTGAAAGATGTCGAGCTGGAGACAGAGCCTCATTCCATGTGTACCTGACACCTGCAAATCATAGAGACTAGTGCAGCAGACCGCACAAAACAAAGCACAGAGCAGAATAGTTTCAAAGAACTAATAGAAACCAGAATAGTAAATCTAGGCAGCTTCCAGCGAACGCTTTGGCTGGACACGAGGAGGAGTCTTGTACAGCCTCTAAAATATGCTGCCTGTTGTGCCAGCATTGTGGGCATAACACAGGTTCAGCACAAAAGAACAGTGCTGTTATTCACAGGAATCACGTCGTCACCTAGCAACTGCACGGGCACATCAAAGAATTGTCCTGAACTTGGCCAAATGACAAGAAGGAGGAAAAAGGGAGGAGGACTAAAAGACATGGAAGTACAGCAGAGCCCGCTGGCAAAAGTCCAGACCCGAGGAACAGTAAATAAATAAATAAATGCAGCTAATAGGTGGCACGTACCATTTGAGACAGAGCCAATAAATGCTCATCATTTCATTGATTGCCCCACCTGACATTTCTTTGGCATCTGGCCGCCCTTCACAGTAAGGTCAGGGGTTACAGTAAGCTGGAAAAAATGGCAGCACTGCAGATAATAGGATTTAGCATTTTCAAGGTTTTTCTGGCTAGAGAATTTAAATTCAGCTCTCTCATGAAATCGCACAATAGGTACAGCCAGCACTTCTAATCAAAACAAACCACTTCTAATTTCAGGCTACGTCTGTGCACTTCATCCAGCCATCTGTCCGTATAAATATCAGAGCCACATGGCACCACTCTAACCATGCAAATAGCAAAACTGATCATATTTTTAGTGTGTACCTACTTTTTCTTTTTTAAAGATAGTACACAAATCATTTTAAATGAGAACAAAGTGCACTGAAGTCTAATACAACACTGCCACAAAATACTGCCTTATTATGACTATAGATTAGGATCACCACCTCTAACAGCGTCTTAGCCAAAACAGAGCATCGTCATTGTTATCATGAGGGACTTGATGGAGGGAGGCTGCAATAGATCTCAGACAGTACATCTTTTTGTTAGCATTTTGACCAGACTTTTTAAAAACGTGTCTCATATGTGACCTCCAACTGCATAAAGGTTCAAACAAATAACTGGAGTACCTCTTTAAACTGATTTCAACACAAAATTAGATCCAAGTATAGAACTATACCACCATAGTGTCCCAGCTGCTGTATTTTATATGAGCAGTGATGGGCTCGCTTGTTTGCAGGACCTCATGCAAGTTTATATTTATATTTCTATTATAAAATAAATATTAGGACATAAACATTTGTAGATGATATTCATTCATTCAAAAACACATGAACCACAACACTGTCGCTGTGAGGACGTAGTTAGCCACAGTGGTGCTTGGAGCTAAATGCTAAAATTGCTGTCAATTGTAAAATGCTATTGTTTTGTAGATGTAATATTATTACGGTTAACTTGTTAGCATGCTAACATTAAGCACCCTAAACACAGTAAAGCTGAGGCTGATGGGAAAGCCAATTCTAAATTAATCTAAACATGTTATGAAGCTGACATTTTAACTTGATCACTATACAAGAGGGGGTCTTAGGGAATACCCAAAATATTTGAACTTCTCATCAAGGGGACCTCACATGTCTGTATCAGATTTCACAACAATCCATTTGTGAGCCATTTCAGTGAAATTCAAAAATACCAACTCGCTGGTGGTGCTGTATAAAAAAGTAAATGTCATCAACATAACTGGAGTATTACTATGACAGGTATTTCAGACAGGACCAATTAAGTGACCAACTTTAAAAAAACAAAAACAAAAAAAAAACCCATCCAAGTTCTCTAGTTCGGCCAGGAACTCTGACACTCAGCTGGAAGAGAAACGCCTCAAATTGTTAGGAGGCTTCAACTATATTACAAATATTAGCATTTCGCAAAGCTGGCTTGAAGATAAGAGATTCTGTCTGTGTCCCTCCAGACAGTTCCTTGACCAATGAAAGTTGAAGCTAAATATACTGTAAGCCAATCAAAATCTGCAAGGGCATGTAGCAATAAAGTTTTCCTGTGTATTCAGTCTTTCTGGTTAAATGAGGCTCAGGCATTGCATTGCAACTCTTATCTATCAGAACTGCATCAGAACACAAATAGCAGCTGCCAGCTAACAGATAACGTAACTGCAAGGAGTAATAGTAATCATACAGGAGGACAAAACAAAAGCTAATACAAACATTCACTCTCATGCTGTCAATTAGTGAGTTGGAATCTAATCCCACAGAGGTCAGCACCAGGCTAAACAACCAACCCAAAGCTACAAAACATACAACGCATCAAATGTTTAGTGCTAAAGAAAATACGAATGAATAAATCGTGTCAGGGTACAAATGTTGAGTGTTGTCTTGCAAAAGCAAACAGAATGATCTCCATGACTTCCCTGTTTCTCTTTCTTAGGAACAACTATCCACATGTTGATACACGTATTATTAGGAAATCACATAATGACGCACGCTTGCAAGTACTGTATTGCACGACTGCAATTGCTGTTATCTCTTGTTGGCATAGCATGCTAAACAGACAATACTCACAAAACAACAGCTTATCAGATCACTAGGTTGTAAAACAAAGCCTCAGACGGTAAACGTCCTCTGACTGATTGTTTCTGCTTGTTAGGATTGTGAGTCACTCTCACATCAGTGGCCTGTACCAAGCTGGCAGGCTGTCCAGCTCATACAGCTTTAAACACACACACACACACAGGGTGGGGTTAGTACGGTGTGAAGGTCCAAGCAGTGTGCTCTGAAAAACAACACTGTTGGTTGAGCTCTTCACTTCAGGAGAGAGTTACAACACACATGAAGAAGCATCAGTCAAGCAAATCAAGGGATACATCAACTACTACCACCGACACAGAGCTTCTCATTAGTTGTTTAAATATTCACCAAACATACATGAACCCACAGCACCATCTAGTGAACATGCTCCCTCACAGCACGTGGTGACAGCCATACCTTCGCTTTGGTTAGTCACAAAGCAAACAGACAAATTAATCAGGCTTAATTGTTTTCCAAATCCAATCCATCCCACAGCAGGTGGGCGTCCAAATACCTCAACATCATCTGCGTCCCTCCCCTCGTCAGATTCTTCCATTTCCTATAAAAACAAAAACGCAGAAGGTTAACACTGTAATGGTTTAAAAGGTGAGGAGACCAGAATGGGGAACCAAGCAGCAGAACAGACCGAATGACACCCAGCACCCAGTATTGCACTGTAACACTATTCAGCTACTTCTCTGAACCACAAAGTCTTTAGCCCTCTGAACCCCAAGCACTCACAGGGCATCTGTCTCCTTTTACATTCTTATTAATGTGGGATCATTTTTAGTCCTGCACCTCTGTGGTACCAGCACAACCATGGCTAGACGTAGAGAGAACTTAAAACTGTCTTTTGTGCAGCATGAAAAGGATACAATGACATATGAATTTCTTTGATGAGTCACTTTACAAAAATCGAAAAGATCTGGAGTCAATATGTAAAACATTTTCCAGGTTCCCTCTGGTGCTACTGATGCTGGAAAAAAAAAAGATGGTTCTATATGCTGTCGATATTTTACTACTTAGATTTTTATATTGTCTCCAAGCTAGGCATTTTTCACACAATTCTGCTCCTCTCTCTGCTCTAGAAAGATGTTTCATCATGCTGAATGTGGAAAGAAGAGAAGAACGATCCGCACACCAAAAACAGGCTCCCTTATACAATTTATTGGCGTGACGTTTCGAGCAAAATGCTCTTCCTCAGACTGCAGCATTTTGCTCGAAACGTCATGCCAATAACTTGTATAAGGGAGCCTGTTTTTGGTGTGCGGATCGTTCTTCTCTTCTTTTCTCATTTTTGACATTTTGTGATCCAGCACCCAACCCAGTGGGCCTCGGGGATGTGCGTGCCTTTCCTTCTTTAGACGATCATGCTGAATGTGCCTTTAAATAACTTGCTCCTCTGTACAGTGTTTCTGAGCCATGTTGCATTTATTTTATCAATTCTGTATGTTAGATCGTCTCTCAGTCTCTGATTTGTTTCCAGACTTGTCTCCTCTCTAAACACAGCCTGCGATTCAGACAAATATTCGGCTACTTTCTGTCACGTGGCCACTGAGTCAGTCGCTACTTCTCGTCTGCGCTGAAGGACAGTGATATCTTTGTATTTTACAGATTTTCTTTGTGAAATTTTCAGACACATGTAGTATAAAGTGATTTGATGAAATATAATTTCTTGCTAACCTTCGTGACTGAGCTGCACATAAAACATGATTAGTTCAAGGATGAAATGAAATGAAATGAATGAAAAAAAAAAAACTTTATTTATCCCAGAAGGGAAATTCAATATTATTCAGTATATATATATGTATATATACATATAAAATTATAATTCAATATATATTCAATAAAATTCAATACAAATTCAATTGTCAGAAAGGTGAAAATCCCATGATTTTATTTGTTTTTACAGTTTCTTCATCTGATAGATGGTGTAATTTTTCTGATTTGAACAAAGGTAAGATGTCTTTCAAACCTGGTGGTTTTGGAGTTCAGAAAGTGAAAAGTTTATAACACAACTCTTGGTGTGTTTTTTTCCCCCTCAGTGGACCAGCTCCTGCTGCTACTCCTGGATTTGCAGCCACCATTTAACAAGATGTTGTCCAGCATCTTAAGTATCTGTGGTGTTTGCAGCACCATAAAAAAGCCAGTATCTCCACATTATCAGACTCTTAACACAAACTAGAAGAAGCACAACTTCCAAGATATCCCTAGTCAGCAACTATTTTCTTGATTATTTAATGGCTCTATTTAATGTCAAAAACACTGTTTGACCAACAACATTAAAAAAAGTATTAAATTTACACTGAAAAAAAAAACACAAAAGAAAAAATCTTTTACATTTTAGAAGCTGTAACCACTCAATTTGCTAGTTCAAAAAGATCCAGAAGAGCTAAATGATTCTTTTAATTGCTAAAATTAAAAAGCAGCTAGAGCCTTTGTTAGGCGATGCTTAGTTTGCCTTTTTATTACAGATTATACCTTTGATATTGGAAATTATGGTTTCACTGCAATATGGCACTTAACATTTAAGCATTGTGACACAAATTTTAGCTTCAAAGTAAACTTTAACTGACCACATAGCTCCAAGTCCGATTCTTCAAAATAGGGCACCACCTTTTTACAGGTGTGTCTGATAATGAGTCAGATGGGTATTACTCAGCACACTGTGATTACTTACTTGATGGTTCACAGGCAATCTCTAAATGTAGATGCACACTCTAAGGTGGGAGAACAGTTTATACTCAGCCACATATTATATTTGCATATGTTTCAGCATTGTTGTTGACTTACTTTTAATATTATTTAATCACATTTTGATTTATTACTGATTATGGAGGCTTTTTGTGCAGTACAGGTGAAAGCGGAACAAAAGAATTACAGAATTTTGACTGATGGATGAATACCGAATAAGTAAGTGTAATGATGTGCCTCAGTGATGTACAAAATAATTCTGAATACTAGTTTATACAGCTTAGATATACTACCACAGTACTACTATTACTGTTAGGACTGTCATGGCAAAAAAAGCAACTTAAGTCTGTTTATTTTCAAAAGATATCACAGTACTAGTATTAAAGGTGTTTAATGAAAGCGAAGAGAAGAGAAGAGAAGAGAAGAGAAGAGAAGAGAAGAGAAGAGAAGAGAAGAGAAGAGAAGATCTCAGCTCCTTCAACCTACATCTGTACAAACGCATACTGATGATGTACTCAAAAACATAGCTCATCTAAACATGATGCCACCACTGCCACAGTCAAACTCTGAGCCTCCTCGTCCCCTCACAGTTCAGTACAGACTCAGCACGTGACAAGAGACCCAGTTATGAACATGTCAAAAAACATCACACTACCACACACCATGTGGGCCACATAAAGCGCAGACCCAGCAATAAAATCAAACCTACAGGGAGGAATAAGGAACTTTAATACTAACCGAGTTGCTCTCTCTGCTGTCTTCATCTACAGACTCCTTGTCTTCGATGTCCTCCGTTCGATTCATGTCGTCATCTCCATAGCCGTACACCAAGCCTCCTCCATGCCCCCCTAGTGTTGGACAGAAAAACAGAGAGAGGCACAGGAACATCACACACAAACAACAGAGGTCAGACAACTCAACAATGAACCTCTTGGTTGCTTCAATGCATGTCAGACCTGCATGAAGAGCAGCAATGGATCAGATAGTGTTGCATGGTATTCGGACACTAGTAATGTATTGCGATACCTTACTATTTAAAAAAAAACAAACGAACTAAATCCTGTTTTATTAGTGCAATCCGTTACTTGATCTGCAGTGTTTTGCTAATAGCAGCATTTCTGATGTACCACAGCAAGGAAAGTGTGTGTTTGTAGCTCTCTGCTTCCACTTCCTGCACGCATAGCAGGCTTGCTAACCACTTTTTTCTCTCTAGCAGTTTTCATACCCCCAAGTCATGGCTGCAAATCCAACTGCTGATGCCACCCAGCTTCAGCTTGTGGATAAGACAGATGCACAAAGTAAATATGGAATTGTTTCTATTAGGCATCCTAGAGTGAGGAACAGCCCATATACACCACAAAGCCTATCTGCAAAACATGTTTAAAAGTTACGCAGTTGGAGGAAGCCAACACATCCAACTTAGCAAAGCACCTCATCAACAGACATGTTGGCTTGTACAAAAAATTTCAAAAGCAACAGCGATAAGCAAATGTGATAGGTAATATAAGTACCTCCTGCCCTCAAGTATAACTCAAACAAGTGACTCATTTTGTAACAGATGAACTTCTTTTAACCATTAGACTTTGACAAAGTAATTCGCTAAGAGCAATAATAACTGCTAGACAATTTAAAATGTATCTTTCATAGTTAAATATCAACGTTAAAAGCATATATAATGCAGCATTTAAACTAGCAACTTAACTATGAAGATCAATGACAAATTTGGAAATTGTGAAACTTGAAATTGGAATTTCCTGCAAAAATAATGACAGCGGGTGATTAAAATGTGCACTAAAGTCCACTTATCTTAGTACGGACTCACTTCACCTTTCATAAGCAGTACTGTGATATGTGAAGGTGGAGAAACACAAACATGGCACAAGCTGATTTTATTGAAGACTTATATCAGTTCTCGTTGGATATGAAAATGTACAAACAACTGTGCAGTAATTCAATACCTCTTTTCACATCCTCCACTGTCCCGGATTGGCATTGTTAAAATATTTCCATTTTATTTAAGTAATAAAAAACTAAGTTAGATGTCCCGTCGTAAACTGTAACCCTGTAACTTTTCCTGATGTTGTAGGTTTTCGCTGTGTTACTGTTTCTACATCAGTATCGAAAGATTCAGGCAGGCATCAAGTTATAATGTTGGTATCGTGACAACACCAGGATCACAGTAACAGAAATATATCGGAAAGCCATAGGCCATTCAAAAAAAAACGATATAATTATAAGACATACGCTCTGTGAAATCACACAAGGATGAAAACTAACGCATTTCATTGATGTGAGACCGAGTCAGGAGTTAACCGGTAACTTGACACACAGCAAGACCTCCGCTAACGAAGCGTTCAGGTCTCATACCGTACCGCTGCAAACATCCCCCATAACACTCTGTCTACACCCTGAACCCTCGGATGAAATAATTTTTAATTCCTGAATTTTATCTATGTTCGTGTTTTTACAAACAAGTTTTCACATCATGAACAACCTCTGTAAACTATATTAGCTGGGTTAGCCACAAGCTAACGTTAGCCACCACATGAAGTTCCGGGGTGAGATTCGCACAGCAACAGACAATGTGTTTAGCCACTGGACTTTGTAAAGGTTTTAGGTTTGTTTTACTATACCTGTCTCTTCTGGTTCGGGGTCAGAGTCGGGCTCTGAATCATCTCCATAGTCTGCCAAAGAGGACAGTGGAACACTCTTTTTACCGCTCGCCATAACTGTGTGCGTCGCATAAACGCCGGGTCGCAGAGTAATAACGTCAGTGAATCTGTCCTGCGCAGTGCGCAGGCTCCAGTGGAGCCATGGAAGATGTAGTCCTTTTGTTTCTCAGGCCGCGCTGATGGGAAAAAAAACCCACCACGGCGGGAAAAGCGATTTCTACAAAATAATACAAAGCAATTAAAAATAGGCACAAAGGCCAAAAAATTAAAAATAAAAATAAAAATTCAATAAATCAAAGGTAGCGAATTTTACTTAAATTCTTAAACAGTCAATATCTTTAAGTAATTGACTTTACTTTGTGGAAATCCTTTTTTTCACTTTGTACATTTTAGTAAGTATTTGTCAAGAAAAAGGCAAAAATGTTATATTAGAAACTATGAAATCAATATCATGTTATTTTCTAATAATATGTAAGCATGCGCTTACAACTACCATATCATATGAAAATGTACCATGTTTAGATGATTAGTATTTTTAAAAATAAACTCAGTTAATGCATTCACACACCGAAGAGCCCAAATTTCACTGCACACCTATTTCTAAATGTTTTACACATAGCTTGTGCAACACATGACAACACAGTTTTTCATTTTGTGATAACCTTTATAGCATGATGCTCTAAAGCCTATAAATTAGTCTTATATAAGACTGTAAATACTTGAGTTTAAAAAAACTAATCAAATTAAAACTTAGTAAAACTTAGTACAGAAGGATTTTTTATTTTGTTAATTGAAAGCACTGTTGTCGAAGAATTCCTTCCTTCTCTGATCCACTTCTACACCTGCATCCACTAGACTATAATTGCAGACATGTAAGTTTACACCCCATCTTTGGCTTTATTTTCTAATGTTATGCGAATATTGAAACTCCAGTCTCTTGTACTGATTCATGTTTACAGCAGACAGGAATTGTTTTGATGACCTGCAGCCTTATACCCATTATCTGATTGAGAACTAAGGTTCTAACCTTGAGTATTCCTCATAGGTGACTTTATCTCAACAACAGTAAAGGACTGTATTTAAAAGTGAAGCACAACATAGTCAGACTGGCAACCTGTCCTGGGTGTCCCCTGCCTTCGCCCTAAGTCCGCTGGGATAGGCTCCAGCCCCTCTGCGACCCCAGTGAGGATTAAGCGGTGTATAGATAATGGATGGATGGATGGCACAACATAGTCGTTCTTTATGCAAATAGACTGTGTGCAACATCTGAGAATTCTATGCTTTTTCATTAAGTGCCTTTATTATGTTGGTTCTCAAAAGATACACAAAACAAGTACTGATTTTGTTCACATTTTTGACAGAGAATGGCTATACATATTTAGAAATGACAACTACTATTACAAGTCAAACACTGACTTATATTTGAAAATAAATTTAGCAAAAGGTTTGGCCTACTGTAGACACAGGGAAGTAGTAGTGAATTAAATTAGTTTGTAATATCTGCCTCATTTTCATAATCACCTTTTATCATCAATGACTGACAGTGAAACACACCTCACACTTCCTGCAGATAACTCCTTGCAACGCCAAACAGAAGTATTGATTTGATTTTAGCGGTGTGGTTCCACTCTTTTTGCCATGTGGTACAAATACAGCAATGAAGACTACGTAAAAAAGACTAACATTTCGAATACATTTTAAATTTATCATTCAGAAATCCATATCTTTGAAAAGCTGTAACATACTGTGTAGCTGTGAAACTCTCAACTTGAATTTCCACCACATCTAAAATGAATTTCCCAAAGGTGATTCTCCTTGAAGTTGACATTCATTTTGCAGCATATGAGTCAGTTCTCTTGACACATCTAGATCACTGTGTCCTTTGACTTCTTCTGCTGCCTCTTCTTGTTTGGCTTTCCTTCTCCACGGCTGCAGCAGCATCCATACAGCAGAGCGAAGATCGCCAGAGACAGGGTTCCCAGCACGAACACCCCAATGACCACGAAGCCACCCAGTGCCCACGGCTCCCGTTGAAGACGATACAGGACCCACTCCAACCAGTCCTCCGGTGAGCCCGTGGGTTTCTGCAGCTCTACTAAACTGTACATAGACGGATAAACCAGATTAAAGCTCAACTACAGAACGAGCTTAGATGACACAATGTTATTTGGATCATTAGTTGCCCCTAACAATGCTTCATAAAGCTGACAGACACGTATCATCTGCTAATTATAAAATGCTTATAAAAGTTACACAGAAGCTGCACTAAAGCTGTGTTCTTATCAGCGAGCTCTATAGTAATCTGCTGATGTTACAGGCTATTGTCACCCAACACATTCCATTTCAAAAACTCACCTCTCCACCGCCATGTCCTGCTAAATGATCCTCTCACGGCTCAGTGAGTCCTAACAGACTGTGAATATATTGTAGAGCACAGCTTTAGCTACTGTTTTGATCCACGCACAGCACTGGAGCTATTTAAAAAGCCCAAACATTGCAGTTTACTCTCACTCTGTGAAAAGAAGAGGCATTCTGCAAATCCAAACTCTGAGCAGTTCCTGTTGCTTTCTAAGTGACGGTGACATTTGCTCTGTGTGGGCTAAATGAAAGCAACAGCACCTGGTTAATGTTTAAACTCAAAATACTGACTCGTGGAGGAAAAGGAGAAGTCTAACGATAAGGCATGTACACAATAGTGCAGTGTTTCACTGATTGGATTGACATCAAAGTGTAGTTATTGGAATAAAGTCAAACAGTATTTAGATGTTCTACCATTATCCCCACGCTTTCACAACCTCTGGTATCGTTACATTTGATCCTAGAAATAGAAACATGTTTGTTTTTTGGAAATACATTGAACATTTATTACATTCATACAAATATGAGCATCAAACATATTAACACACAGCTTGATATGCTAATGAAACACTGCAGTGCCTTCATGTGACACTTGTATTTTACAACATAAAGAGAATACAGTTGTAACTGCTGAAACAGCAGCTCACATTTTCTATTGGCACAATTCCCAAAAACAAATATTCTTCAGTGGGCCAGCAGAGGGCGCTCTGTCTTTTTTCTTTTTTTTTTTTTTTTAACAAAGGCAGGTTCCTGTTCAAAACATGTAACTTCAAGTCCACTACACATGCACATGTTGGAATGTATATTTTCTTTGTTGTTTCTCACATTCCTGATGAATGTCAACAGCATACCGAACAGCTACGTTTGTAATAACGGAGTCTCTGTGATGTTGGAGCACAAATTAGCTCTCTTACATCTTTTTGTCCATGAAACGCTGCCACACAGTGTTCTATTGTTCTCATTTGTAGTGAATCTTGATGAGTCGTGCCACTCTGCTGATTTAAATGGATTCCAGTGGCTTTCTGGATGCTGATCCAGTCTTTCACCCAGAGATGGAAATATGGCAATGACGTCTCATCCTTTCCTAGATTAATCCCATTTGATGCGCACCAAAGAAACCAATGGCTCTGAAAAAAAATCATTGACTAATTTAAAAAGTGAGAAAAAGGGACTTTTATCAAGTGAGTGATTCCATGGAGGACAGAAACACGGGTGGAGGTTGTATTTGTTGGTGGCTTCTGCCCTCTGTCTCCTTTTCAGATGGGCTGGACAGGCTGAACTCTTGAGGCCTGGTATTTTGGCTTCCCACAGCAGCAGCAGTGGACACAGGACAGCACGACCATGAAGAGAACCGTGGCTGCAGAGACAGAAGACACAGGGTGGGATCAGCTCATGATGGTAGCAGTTATATGAACTTAGTGAACATAGAGGAGCATTTATCAGCTACAGAGACATATATTTTCCACATGAACAGGTGGAGCTCGAACCAGATGTCTCACTGAAGGAAAATTAGACTCAGAAAAAATGTTATTCTGCATCTGTTGGATGTGTAAATAAGCAAAAGTCCGCCCCCCTTTTTCCCATATCAGCTTTACAAAAAAATAATGCACAAGTGTTTTGTTTACAGCGTGTCTGGCTGACCCTAATTGGCCAGGAAATAGACTGATGCTGCTTTGAATTTGCAACAGACAGAGCCACGTGGATGTTTTTGGTCATAAGTTGCAGATGTTTGCAGTGGGAGCCAACCTCAGCAACCAAGTGACAGAATATTATTTAAAAAACATTATTTTAATAAAGGTAGACACTTTGCCTGCCACATTCTAAGGATGTTTTGGGGACGTTGTTGTGGTAACACATTACAGAACGTGTAAATAAAACATATTAAACATTCCCCCATTGTTACAAAATGATACATAATAACAAGGGAACAATGTTTTCAATGCAACATTTGCAAATGTTTCAAGAATATTAGGGAATAATGGTCTACCAATGTTATCAGCAAACTTGTTTAAGTTCCCAAAAAGGTCTTATTAATGGAAGGAAAACACTCTCTAAAGACATTCTAAAAATAAGTTCCCCTTGGAAACATTACTAGAACTTTGCAGAACTTTTTAGAACAAAAACGTTCGGGGGAAAGTGGTGACCTTGAGAACACACAGTATGTCCACCATATTTATTCTGCTCATATTTAGGATTTCTCTTCATGTCTTTGGTCATTTAAATGTCACTGAGTGCATCTGTGTATGGAAGCTAAAGGACAAAACTCACCGACAAACAGGATGAGCACAAAGAAGGCTCCCAGCTCCAGCGAATTTGCTTGTGGGAGACCCTGCAGTTTGGTCCACACTCTCTGAAGAATATCCATCATCTCATTTTTCACCTCCATGCTGACTTTCAGAAGTCGGCGATGCACGACAGACGATGCAGAAATGGCTTGGGCTTCTTTCTTCAAGCAAACTGCAGAACTTTCTACACTTGAAAAAGAGAGGATGATAAAGTGAATGAATGAGTGTCACACTGTCCTGAGTAAAAATGCTCTGAATGTCGAAAAGTTATTTTCATCTTCAGCTCCACCCTTCACTACTGTGATTTTATACTCCCACCCTGCAATTACCCCTCAAGCCTGGTAGCATGTGCCCTTGATCCCTAAATACTCTACGTGCTCTGTGAGTACTCCCTCATTATGCATCAGCACCCCTACTTAGCCCACTGATGAGCTTCCTGCATGCGTAGGTGTATGGACAGGCTGTGTGTCTATATTGTATTTGTTTGTGGGCAGATTGTGTGTGACCCCCTGTTCCAGGCTCGATACACTTGTATCCACACATAGGAGAAAGCATGCTGCATGTTCAGTTTAATTATAAACATGGCTAACTATTTCAGGCTTGGCATTTCAAGACTGAGGCCTGTCATCATCACTGGAGCAGCTGTGTGTGGGTGAGATCGTACAGGCTGATACTAGACAGGGTGTGCAGGAGATAAGGGCACAAGACTGAGAAGTGGCTGCAGAACAGGACAGTGAACACAGACAGTCTTAACAGATAAATTCTGAATGGACTTTCGTGTGTTTCACATTTATTGACCACATTTTTTAAAAAAGAAACTGTTTCAAAGAGCTTGTATTCCTTGCTTGTAATTTCTTCTTACTTTATGGCTTAAAATACAATTGGTAGAGCACCTTCCTCTAGTCTGATCTAGTACATAGAATGTCAATAGTTTCTTCTCTTCACTACCTTGTGCTATAGTATGCAGCCCTACAAAGGCAGGGAGCAGCACAAGCTGTCAAATTACCAGCTGCATTACTCATAGAGAGCTGACAATGTGTTATTTTAAAACTTTTCATGTTGATTGCCACCAAAACAAAAATTGACATCACCTGCATAAAATACATATGTGTACTGCTTTTGGATAATCCTAAAGAAATTTAATGCAAAAATGTGCAAAAAAATGTCCTTTCGTCTTACATTTTCAATATATATATTTTATGCAATATTTGTTTATGCTTATTTATCTACTTAAGACCCGAACTCTTGTTTGATATGCTTTTTTTAAAAAAAAAATTCTCTTTGTTATTTGATCTGAATAAAAAATAAAAAAGAATATAAAGAAAATAGAAAGCTATTTTAAAATATAGAAAATTTTTAAAAATATATATTTAAAAAAAATAATAAAATATTAATACTAAAATAATAAAAAATAAAAATGTGATGTCCATGCATGTGGAGGCCAGGTCTTAAGAGGTTAAAGGTTATGGTTCCTAGTGTATCTCTGTTTTTCAAGATGTCTGACATTTATTGTTAATGCTGGTATCAAAATCTCCATCTGAAAATAAGTAGCGATAAATATCATTTCAATATGTAGTTCTACTCTTGTTGCTTAGCCAACTCCACTGAGGATGACAGTTGTTGCTACTGTGCTAAGCTAGCTTAGCAGGACTATAAAAAGTTGTTTTTCTCATTATGAGACCTAGCTATGCTGTTATCATCTTACAGTATGTGCGACGACAGACTAAACGATTATGATGGCAATTCATTTAATAAAAATACAAAAATACAAAGTATATTGTTCCAAAGGCTAGCCATGGCTTTTTCAACAGCTAAGCTAATGCTAGCTACCACTTCAAATAATGCCAGATAGCTGCTCAGCAAACTCTACAGGTCCTGCTCAACTGTTGCGTGGCGAGTGTTACACATTATACCATTTATATAACAGAGAAATAACTATGATTTGGAGTTATAATTAGAATACCAGTTTTTCATTTACTCAAATAACTACTTTGAAATGATGTCTGCTGTACCTGAGCTGCTGCTGCTGCTGCTGCCTGTGTTGCTAAGCAACATAATTAAAACAACAGCAGAGACAGTTTAACAGGCCCACATGGATCTCACTGAGAAGTTATTACCGATAACCAGATGACATCTTATCATTCTAGTACTTATTTCCTCATTTATTTATGCATGGATCTACTTTTCCATGTGCATTTGTTATTATACACATAACTTAATGTCTTGTTTTCCCCCCAAAATATATTCTGTTGGTTTTCTTGACTTTGTGTAAGTGCTAGGATCATATATTTTATATTCATGTTTTGATAATCTCTTATTATATAAATCTCACATTATTTCATATTTTGATTATTTGGTGTTACTCTCCTCACTTTTTATTATTATCTTAATCTCACATTATTATCTTAAGGCATAATCAACACAATTGATAAACAATTGCAGCATGAGAAAGCGTAAGTGGAGACAGGATTTGGTGGTTTGTGTATTTCTCTGTCACAAGCAGGTATCCACAGGAGGGAGAAACTTAGGGTGCAGAGTGGCAAGTTTCTGCACCTACGAGATGGTGGAAGAAGGCTCAAGGACACGGACGGGCCAATCAGCTAGCTGCAACACATTCTGTGCACATTCTCATGTAAAGTATAAGTACACTGGATCAGGAAGAGGCAGTCAGTCAGACTTCGTGCCCTGACATTAACTTTGTTGGTGCTAGGGTGAGAAGTTTGATCCAGAGCTCTGTATGCTTATTCAACTATCTGATAAATAAATCCATTGAGTGAGACCTAAATATCTTCTCCTATTGCTTCATTAAACGAATGCGCAGGAGCTGTCTCACACATAGTTTAATTTCTGGTAGATTGAGATTCAGCTCCAACATAAGTTGTCCAATTTTCTTCTTTTTTTGTATAGATTATTACACATTTGGCAAGAATGTTGTTGTTGTTTTTTAGTTTTGTATTTGCACTTTCTCTTCAGCTAAACCTCCTCACTGCATATACACCGTCTCATCTATACTGCATACTACTCTATTACACTGTACTATATCTTTTAGGATGTAGGTGTTACTGTGATGACAAAAAAAATATTATATTGCATATTTTGCATTGTGTGTGCAGCTGTGCAAAAAAAATGTTGATTAATATTCTGAATAATACATTTGTTTTTTGTTTTTTTTTAAAAATTGTGCTAACGTGTCATTGCTTGATGTTCTCCATCAGTTCAGGAAGTGTTTAAATGGCACATGGCTTCCACTTTGCATAGATTTTTTTTTGTGTGTGTGGGTTTGTGGTTGTTATGCTTCTCTCATCATATTTTGATACAGAGATGAAACATCAGTCTGCAGTTCTTACAGGAAGGACCAAATTTCCTGGCATCTCTATGTTGTGCAACTCCGCAGGATATTGTGTGTTTTTAAAACATTGTCCTTCAAATGTCCTACTATTTCCATGTTTCAAGCACATGAATATAGCTGTATATACATGCACATACACTACCATTTGGTGAGTATATATTTATATTCCTGCTTGGTGTTCTAGCAGCCCCTGCAGCTGATCTCCACCACCTGCCAGAGTTACGCTAAAGAATGTGTGACCTCTGCTGCCGGCCCTCCTTACTCTTGTCTTTGTCCTTCCACTGCACTCCCACATTATGTTTCATAAGTAGCAGGACACAGTAGCACAGGGATCGAGACATGCAGCAGAAATCTTGATAAAGAGGACAATACTGTCTTTGAAACAAGTGTAAATAAGCTGGTGTCCTCAGCAGACCTTTGCAGTTGTTTTTCCTCTCTGGCTGTGCTTTAGTATTTGCATACCGCCAAGCAGAAAATACGCATAAAGCCTGTTCTTGACATGCATTGCATATGACAGCCTGGTCTTTCAATCCTAAAAGGTATAAAGAAAGCACAAAGACACATGTAAAACACAAGCTCTTACCTCTGCAAGTGAGCGCGTACAACTTCACAGTGAGAGCGTCACTGTTTCCATCTCTCAACTCTTCTCCGAAAGGAGAACCAAACTCAGCAGTGCATGAAACTGTCCCCACGATGTTTCACAGACTTGTTCTTGTTTTCACCCTTCCCCCTTCTCTTTTTCTCAAGTTTGTTTGTGGTGCCTGCTGGTCTCAGGCTCTTCATCTAATTAGCCTGCTCCAGTTCAGCCTGAGACACCAGCACTGGGGGTAATTTGACTCTTGGTGCAGATCAGCAGCCGCTTATGTGCGACTGTTCCTTCTGCAGCCTGCTCCACTTTCTCCTCCTGTTCTCTGGGAGTTTGTGTACGTCCTCCTTCTCCTCCTCCTCCTCCTCTTTCGCCCTCCCTCTCTCTTTCCTCCAACCTTTTTCCAAATCAACTCTTTCGCTGCTGCTTACGCTGTCTCTCACTCCCCCTCACCCTCTGTGCAGTCTGTACATCTGAACACTCATTCACAGTTTTTTCCTCCTCCTCCTCTCTCTCTCTCTCTCTCTCTCTCTCTCTCTCTCTCTCTGTCTCTGTTGCTACAGACCAGCTGTGCCAGGGCCTCTTTTTTGTCTTCAGTCGCCGTGGAGACGAGGCCCCTTCTAAAAGGAGCAGGGGGTGGTGTGGTTGTGTGTGCATCCGTCTGGTGTCCCGCCAGCTGACTCCTATATTTCTTAAGAGCATGTTCTTCTTGCATTTACCGTTAATTGATTCATGTTTCCTCCATGTGCTCCATCTAAAGTAATACAGCAGACAAATGAAGATTGGAGGTGCAGCTGATTTTCCTCCTGCGAGTTCCTCCTCCATCTCTACCAGAGGTGGGTCGTCACAAAGAGTGAAACAAAGAACAATGAGGCCTTTTCTGTTTCTTCGCCGTTGTTTGTTTTCTGAAATAGCATTCTGGTTTGTATTTGTTCTCCAGGAGTTTTTTTTTTTTTTTTTTGAAGAAAAATGGGCCCAGCTAGCTTTGATAAGAGTCAGTAGAGTGGGGGTGCTTTAGAGGATATTACGACATTCCAGGCCGGGCTGATTCATCCACAAATGGAGATTACTCATTTCCCAGAACCTAATCACAACATATCACACTTCCTGGAATGGAAATGTGCTATAGTTGAATGTTTTGAAAGACGATGCCTCGAACGCTGTGTCTTGGTTCGAGCTCCTTTTGTTGTGTTCTGCAAAAACATACAGACAGGTGGCAAGTTAAAGGAACAACCTGAACCTGTGAACAATCTCAGTGATCACTACTATGTTGAAGTATTATCTCCTGATGTGAATGGTCTTACCAGTGATGACAATGTCCCCATCCACAGGGCACACTGGGTCTCTGACCTGTTTGATGAAAATGATGTAAATTGTATGCTGTGGCCTTTAACGGTCACAAGATATCAACACCAAGTTCTAGAGACTCAAGAATCAATGCCAATGTGCACTGAAGCTGTACTGGCAGTCTAACACCTTGAGGCATTTTTTGCTACTTCTCTTAATTTGGCACTACTCTGTATTTATACCCATCTCATACGGTTAACATACTTTTGCATCCAAACACCAGTCACCTACTTGTCACACACTTTAGGACAGACACCAATAGGATCTGTAACAAATACGTTTTCGCCCTTCTGCAAGTACATCTACATGGACAGCTTTTGGATCTTTGGATCTTGGATCCCCTCTTGCTGGAAGAATACTTTCTTTCAATCATTTCTGACCTTTAGACATGACGGCACATGAGTGTGAGTCCTACTTTGTGGTCTACATTTTCTCCAGCACTTGTATAATATAAGCTTGTTGGGCTTCACTTTGTTATTATATTTGGTCACTAGTTGCATCTCTCTTCCTCATTTAAGTTGTAAATGTCTGCACTTATGCAGTACTTTTCTACTTGGGCACTTCACAAAGCACAAAGTTTCCCATTAACCCATTCACACACACTCTCACCAGTGGTGGCAGAGCTTCTGTGCAAGGTTAACGAGATTAACTTCAGGTTCAGTGTCTTGCTGACACTTCAACATGTGGAACGACTGAGGCTTAAACTGCTAACCAAAAGCTCACTCTACCACCTGAGCCATTACTTTGCTGACCTCATGTCCAATTTGAAATTCTGCAATACATTTTTATGCTGTTTGTAAACGTTTTTCGTTCCTTATGTGTAACAAAAAAGTGTCTCACTTACAGGGGGTGTAACCCTATCTCTTCTTTGAGTGAGGTTCTTCCTTGTGAAATAATTGGTGCAAACAGGTGACGTCATATTCGTATCGAAGGCTACATTTAAAAGATGAACGCTACCACCATAATGTTACCCACAAGTGTGTGAACTGCGGTTGGAACAAGTGACAAGTGAAGGGTGGCTCTAAGTGAGAACACAATGACATGGCCATACTGCAGCAATGACAAGGCAGTCATGCTTTTAAAAATACCCTGTTTTATCGTCTAGTTTACGCTAAATGGGAAGATATTTGACTAAATGAACATGAGGGAACTGTTTACTGAGGTGACAGATCAAGTAAGAAGTAGTGTCATTTTCTCACAGCCGTCTATGCAATTTGACTACTTTTTGCAACCAGAAGAGTCGCCCCCTGCTGGCTGGTCAGTGTAAGTCTGTTTAGCGTTGGCTTCACTTTTTAGACCTGGAGTCTCTGTACATCTTTTATACACAGTCTGTGATTCAGATCACATTTTGAAGCCTAGATCTATGTGTATACATGATAGTACAAAGCCCTTATAGTGTTAGTTACTGACAAGCTCTAATAGGACCTTTGAATCTTCTTTCATATGGGGGTTTTCACACTTACTACTCATAGATTCATCAGCACATTCATTACTGAAAGAAACTGAATTTCTCACACCTCAGAATGTGTCAAGTACAACAATATCCTTTTATACATCCTTAAATATGATAGATGTAGAAGTAAAAAATGTAAAGGTTTACAAATAAGGAAACCCCTCTCAAAGGAATTCCCAGTGTCAATTCACACATCATCACCATTCTAACTGCTGTAGAAAAAATGCTGCTTTGTTGTAGATACGTCTTTGATATTGATGAAATAAGTCAGTGGTTTATGGGTAAGTAGGGGAACCCAGTGTTCAACAAGAAGCTGATTTGCATTGACCCCTCTGTGTTAGAATGTGGGGAAGTCTTGTGAGTAGAGCCACTGGTCTCTATTCAGGCTTTGTTTTAGGAAGACTCAGTAAGTAACCTGATAGGATTTTGACCTTGTGACCTCGCCTCTGTCAGACACATAGTTCACTCTATACCTCCTGCACCCTGAACTTTAGTGAGCCCAGTTCTCTCCTTATTTTGATCCGGACTTGCCAAGTAATCAGTACATTTTAATAAGTCATAGTTCTAGTAAATTAGAAAGTTGCCATGTTGCAGATGATAAATTTTTAAATTGGATGTGAATAATTTTACAAGCTTTGTCAAAGTTTTAGGATAGTTGGATATTGGACAACATACCTGCAATGCTTCCTGTAAGTACTATTTGTATGAATCTGTACATATTTGGAATTTCTGTGTTTGACTGAGAGTCAGAGCAAATGAACAAGAACCAGAGTATTGTGCTGTCTTTTATTAAAAAAAAAAAAGCATGATTAGTTGTTTTGTTTTGTTTTTGTTTTTTTTGTCAGAGCAGCAATTCAAATCCAAAAAAATGTAAATCATATATTTTTCTATAATATGAAAGAGGTCAATTCAGTGCATCCTTATTATTTAAGAAGCTGGAACCTGCAAATGTTTGCCTTTTTGCTTAATAGACGTAATTACAACATTTTTCTGGTGATCGACTAGTTTCATTAATGAACTGCAATGAAGCAACAAAAATGTAGACATTCCTGTTTCACAACATTTAAACTGATCAGGCCTGGCTGACTCAGTGTTTGTTTTTCTTAAATGGAGACTACATAGGAAGACAACATTTCTGGAAATCCCTCCCAAACATTGTGCTGATATCGTAAGTGGAGTCCCTCAGGGGTCAATTACTGGTCCACTATAGTTTTGTGTTTTGCCTCTACATCATACATAGCCTCTGTTTCTGTCCCTGGACACTTCACTTTTTACACCACTACTTGAATGTGTTAAAGTTAAGTGAAGCTGATGATACCTTCTATAGAAAAACTGCCTTTTACCACGTAAAACATGTGTGGAAAGTAAGAGGCTTCTTGGCATAGGTAATCCTGAAAACACATAAATGCATGTATTCAATTAGACTAATGAAATACTCTCCTCACTGAGATATGAGTTAATTCAGAGAACTGTACTGTACCAGTTTTCTGAACCATTACATGCATACCACAAATGCACTGTTTCAGTCTACAAAGCCTCTCACATCTCTGTTTGAATATCAGACTCTCTTTCTTCAGTGGCTACATGCACATTTGGTAATGATGCACTTTTTTTTTATGATTCTGGATTCGTATTTAATGCGCTTTAAACTAAAAGCAGATGAAAAACATTTGTTTACTCCAGCATATTTTAACAGTGTTGTTTTGTTGTGGCTCTTTTTTTTCCATTGCACTTGATTGCTGGAATTGGCTGTTCGTATAAATATACAGATCAGTGACAAATTAAAGGAAAAAGTAATACACTTCTGAATATGTATTTGTTTATCAGAACTTTCTTCTTTCTTTCTTCTTCTTTTTCAGTACAGCTGCATTTGTACAATGCTGTAAATCAAATTAAGCTCTGCTTGGTTGGTTGGCTTGATTCAGAAGAAATTCGTAGAAATATGTAAGAAACATAATGATTTAGATGAATCATCTTTTGCTATGAGGCAAATGCGTTTCATTACACCTCCTTGGAAAGAAACTGGAAACTATTTATATTTAAATTATGGGAATTGAAATAAACAAAGATTCAAACATTTCATTCTTGCATATCTGAATACCATTGTGGTACCAACACATGTAAATTCAAAGTTTCAAAGAAATGAACTGAAATGAACTGTAAAACTTTATTTAATCAAGTCAATAAAATCACTGCAACTGTCCATGTATCTGCTTCATACCTGGACTTTGTTTATTTCACCCTGTAAGTATCTTTTATGTGCAAAATGTTGTATGAAATGACAGGAAATATTTTTTTTTTCTGTTCTCCTTGTTCTGAGCTGAAAAAATGCCGTTATAACTGTACTGATGTTTGTCTTTTTGTGTGGAAGACTTGTTGGTCTTTTCACATCACTGTCAAAACAAAGAAAACACAAACAGTAAAACAAATCTGTGCCACAATATAGGGCATTCGTGTGCAATGGCAAAAATATAATGTTTGTGCATGTGTGCCTGACGTTTGGCAAAAAGAGGACAGGTTGGTGTGTGATGAAGACTAATTTTGTGATAAAACATGGTGCACATGAAGGGCAGAGGGATAATAGCATGATTATCATCCCCATAATCCCATTTATAGTGGTCCAAACCTGCTTTCTGCATTTTGTAGTCATTTCCCCCATGTTTGACGGCACTTATCCTTCACCACAGCTGTGCCATTAGCTGAAAAAAAAAAAGCTCATCCATTAACCTGCAGTTAGGCTTTCACCACACAAAACAGCCATTCGAATTGCAAAACTGGTCCCTCTGATTTAAACCAAGACTCTGATCTCTGTCTGTTTTGAATCAAATCTTTTTTAGCCCTCAGTTGAATTTTTCCTATTAAGTGTAACCAGTGATTGGTGACTTTTCATGTGTGTGTTTGCAATGAATTGATTCAAGTCTGGAGGAAGATGACACTTCTGAAAAGACAGTAATCAGTGAAGTGACTGCAGGTCAGATCTGCTCCGGCTGCACCCCAAAAATGTCCCATTACAGTCATCACAACAACAGCTGGTATAGATAAGGCAACTATTTTCAGTATGTGTTTGCCCGACCAAGTTATGCAGCCACAATCCTCAGAGGACACGTCGACTCGCATCCATCAGCAGACTGACACAGTAAAAAACAGCTCTTCTGACTGGATCGCTGCCCTGAGTCTGGTCACCATCTGTGTCTCGTCGAGGCTATAGATGTCATGGACATGCGGGTGAGTCATGTCAGTGCATTTCAAACAGATCAATGTTAACTCTGTTGAAACATAAACCACATACATACAAGCACATCCTACTTTTGACATGTTTTCATAACTTAGGGCACCAAAGATGTCTTTTTTTTGTTCCAACAACAAGCAGATCTTCCTGTATTAGTGGCTCCATCCCCTGTATGTAGTTGGAGGACTTGCTATAGGGGATTTCATGACCCACCTCTCAGAAGTGTGACACAGAAATAGCTTCTATAATGTAAAATGCTCTTGCTCACTGGTTTTTCTAAAGGAGGTGCTCAGGAGTCAAAGACAGCAGGAGTGTGCTCAGTTAAACTGTAAAATAATGCTATTTACATTTATTTGAATGTAATTTATTCCAACTTTGACCCAGTGAGGGATCAGAATATATGACTATCCTAGAGGTCAGTTAAATGTCATTTATCTAACATGTTCATCCATATCTTATTGAGCAGTGTAATCATTATAAGAAACTGCTTTCAAGGGAGTAACAGATGGAAATAATATCTGGTGTAGTTTTAACCCTAGAACATTAACGCTAAAATTAGTAACACTATCACTAACGCCGGGTAGATTTTACCCGATATAATAATCTGAATAAAATGTAGTTTTCATTAATTTATGTAAAAGTACAACACTCTATGACAAATTGTAGTACTCTTCTTTAATTTCCCAATATACAATATCACATAAAATTAAAAAAAGGTACCATGGGGGACCCTATAAAAAGGCGGCAAAATTATTGAAAGATCAGGTAATCCTTAACGAGAAATTTCCAAACAGAAAAAATAATGGAGCTGGGAACTTGTTCTTTGGTCCACCCGTTCCTGGGACATGTGAGCCTTGTCTGGTGAAGGCACAGTCTTCCTGCATCACTGACAACTGTGGCAGAGATTGACAAAAAAATTTTGAGAGGGGAAAAATTACCAAATTTTTTTTGACTACATGAATTTCCTTAGACAGACAACATACCAGAACCAAATTGAGCCTTCACCAGACAAGGCTCACATGTCCCAGTCCTACAATTTGTCATACAGTGTTGTACTTTTACATAAATTGATGAAAACTATATTTTATCCGGAATATTATATCGAGTAAAATATACCCGGCGTTAGTGATGGTGTTACTAATTTTAACGTTAGTGTGCTCAGTCAGGAATTTCACTGATTTTCTGGACATTTCTTTTTTTTCCTCTCTCTGAGTGCTACAACTTCAAAAAAATCTGTGTAGCTAATGATTGCAGAGAAACTAGGCCTGTGACAGGATGACAGCTGTGGATGAAATGGGGCAGAGGATGTGGCCGGCCTGAATGTTGTTTCCCTTGAAAAGTGCAAAGAGCGCCTGATTTCAACACACAAACACTAACATTGGGTAAATTCTACCCATAAAATATGTTGCCCTCTATCACTAACGCCGGGTGAAAATCACCCGAACGCATGCCTCTTGAAAAAACTATAGATGGGAGGTGGGAAACAAACATACCATTAATGACATCAATGAGCAGCCTGAAGCTACCCAAGGACCCATGCAGCTCAGACAGCAGCAACACAATGAAAATCAGATCACAAAAATCGTGCGGGTGAAAATCACCCGGCTTTAGTGTTCTAGGGTTAAGTATAAAACCCCAGCTCTCCCTCTAGTGGTGGAAATAACAGAAAACACTGTTGTAGCAGACTGAGCTGCATCATTTCCAGCAGTCGGAGTTAAACTACATAGTTAACTCAGAACCTAAAGCTGCAAAACTCTATTTCCAAAGCAGGTTCAAGGAACTGCTGGAAAATGTAGGAACATAAAACAATAACATTCCTGACACCACTTTTCATTTGCATTTACTTAGAAAAGTGTAACACAGCTGACTAATAATTAATTACTGACCAAAATGTGCACAGATCACAGAGAATAACAAATAATAATCATATAATGTGTTAAAAGCAGATAAGGAGCCTTTCAGTAATTTATGTTACCAGCATCAAAAAGTCTCAATTAACTATTTGGTCTATAAAGAAGAATATAGGGCAGTAGTCACAATAAGAAACAATGTAAAAAGAAAAAAAAAGAAAAGAAAAGAATGAATTTATTAATTTAATTTGAAGTCACAAAAAGAGCATTAAAGTGATCCCAGTGAAGAATTGTTAGTTTTGCTTGCTCTGAATGGAAAACACACTTTTCTAATTATCATAGCGTGTACATCCCTCTTGTGCAAACCAGCTCTGACTTGTCAGAACAGGAACACTGGACCTCTGGTGGTGTTCTGCAAAAATGTTTAGGCAGGTGGTATGTGTTAAAATAACATCCACACGAATGCCTGGACCCAAAGATGCTGAGCAGAACACTGGACTGTACCAAGATGATCACTGTTATAGGTACATTGGTTTTAATGTTGTGGTGTATATTTTGTATGATGAACTGCAGTGCTGTGATTTAAAAAAACATCACATTAACCCACTCGACATACACAACCTCCTCCCGCCCGTCCCATCACAGCTGTTACAGATAGATGTGTTGTACACTCCAAGGCTGGGTCATACGCTGACTACACAGCCTGATTTAATTGTGTTTACATTCTTTCATTTACTTTTTGGCACAGACTGCAGGCAAGCAATCCTGTAAAAGTCACTCAATAGTCAGTGCAGCATGTTCCCTCACCGACTCTCCACCCACGGACAGTGTCTGTTGTGTTCACTGAGACTCAGTTTGAAGTGCAGTTGTCAGAGACTGAACCCAGGCCTGTGGAGCAGAGTTGTGAAAAGACAACTCTGCTCCACAGGCCTGGGTTCAGTGCACGGCCTTGGCAGCAGCATGAGTGTGCTCTGTTAGATAACTGCATTGTATTGTTCTACACCCACAGAAGCAAGGGTGAATATATGATGACGAAGAAATGCTGTTGTTGCTCTTTTGTTTGTTACTTGACCTTATATTCTGCCCAGCAAGCAGCTGAACATATGATATACTACAGAGCACTTCAGTACGAAACGCTCTGTGGTCTTGTTCTAAACAAAAAGGAAGTACATCCTGTATATTGAGACCCCACTTTCAAGTACGTTTACATTTTAAGTATATTACAGTTTTTCCTCAGTCACTTTGGTACATTTCTCAGATCAAAATTGAAATTCTCAAAACTACTTGTTCAATCTTCACGTTATTGTGTCACTTGTGCACATCAAAAAAGCAGTTTCTCATTTCATTGAACAAGTTCTAAATGTGTTGGTACATCCATGCAAATGATTACGTACAATTCTCTGCTGTTTCCTACATTATCAATTGCTTATGTCATGCTGATCAAAATGTATTCCTATGGGTCTCTGTTGAATAGTCTCACCCCCCACAACATTTAGACATTAGTTCATCGCATAAGTCTTTACATGCAAAATGGCTGAACAAGATGTCACTTCTATACATTTCCATTAGACTTTTTTTCTAAATCTTTCCTGATTAGTAAGTTGCTCCCAGGTGAATCTTGACTTTCTCTAATGAAGGGAAATGTGTGTAGCATTACATAAATCAACCAATGATCAACCAGTTTTCTGAAATAGCACAAAGGTGCATCTTATGAACCATCAACTGGCAAGTATAGAGGAAGACTGCACTGTAATTCCTACAGCACTGCATGTACAATTTTCCCTAAGGAGGTTGTCCTATGTTCACATTTCTACTTTTGTTTTTTTCTTTGTGCTATGCAGTGCTGTCTTTTCCTTTCTGTATCGCAGTGACATGGTCTATCAAATTACAGTACAAACAGTAAAAGTGTAAATGTGAATCATGTCCAGTCTCTTGCAATCAATCTCCCACATACACTAAGATGTAACTCACAATTTCTAATAATTATCATCAAGACTTTCGCCATAGTTTACATCAGAACATCCCTCCAGAGTACACTGTTATATTGACACCATGACTAAACAGTTTGACTGTCTTATCCGTACACATTGACACAAGGACTTGTCATTCTGATGGCACTGACATTGACACAGATATTTAGTTTTGAGAGATGAACTAAGGATTTTGAGCAAGTAACTGCCTTTTGCAGGTAATCCATGGTGCTTTGCTGTTCGTACAGATTGTTTTGAGAAATGCACTTACTGTTTTGCAAATGTCGAGGATGATTTGAGAAATGTGCCAGAGCCACTGAGAAAAACTATAATTTCTTTTAATTTTATGTAAGTGTACTCGACTGCTATTCTCCGGCACATTTAAGTTGTAATGCTTTCTAAGGTTATAAATTTACAAGCTACAAGGTTCATCCATTCTCATAATATTTGAAAGTGTAATGAGTAAGAAGCCCTCCATGGACTCGACAGTTTTGAACACTCTAGCCTTGCTACTGTTAAAATTCATTATGTGCACCATCATCGAATACAACAACATAACAGCTAACCAGCAGGAAAACACATGAAGCATTATTTGTCTAAAAGGTTAACGAGCTGACTGAATGCTAAACGAATGACATTACACTACATTAGTTTGCAGTAGCGCTACCAGGCTATCTTGAATTCCTTGCTCGTCTCATGAGCATCCTCATCAGCAATATTTAAAGTGATAAATATAAAGTTACAATCCCTCCACTTGGGATTTCTCCTCAATCTGTTAATTAATTGGCAATCATCAAAATGTAGAGCGACATAAATGTATATCCACTGGGACCACCCTAGTATTCACCTTCTACATCTGTAGAAGTTGTTTCTTGAGTCTCCTGTTCTATTCTGGGTCACCTCTCTATTGTTTCTCTCTTTTTTCTAGTCCATACATGACACAGATGTTCCTTCACACTAGCTCAGCCACTTGGTCGTGCCTGTCGGTGAACGCCGTTCCAGCGACAATGTGCTGGACTGTCTTCAGGGCCTCTTTGCTCAGTCTGCCCCTGAGGCCCAGTCTGCTCCGGTGGACCCCGATCTTAACCCGGTTGACCTTATTTCAGTAGATTTTTACTAATGATATATCATTAGCATTCTAATCACAACAAAACCTTAAGTAAATGAAGGTAAAGGTGTTCTTTGGTGTTCTTCTTAGGGTTTCATTACACTAATATGTCTTCACCTTTTATTACTTTTATTATTGTTTGATAGATAGATAGATAGATAGATAGATAGATAGATAGATACTTTATTCATCCTCTAGGGGAAATTCAAGATCTGTTAGATCACACATGTTAGGTAAAGATAAAAAAGCACCTTATTGCTGTTTTGTTGTTATTTTCTTCTTCTTCCTCTTCTTCTTCTTCTTCTTCCAATTATTATTATTATTACTATTGGTAGTAGTGGGCTAGTAGTATTTTTAGGAGCATATAGTTGGCTACATAATTTTTTTTTAAGCCTGTCGGGATTAAACATGAAGTAGTGCAGCGTTTAGATGCTGTCTGAAATGTTAGATTCATTATATTTCCCTGGTTAGCTTCAAGCAGATGTACAGAGGTGCATAAATAACGGATCTATATTAATAGCGTCATATCATCTTGGCATTTCCCTTGACATCAATCTAGAGGGCGCACTAGATCGAAAGCGAGACGACTGGAGACCTAAGCGTCTGTTACGAGCAGCACTTGAAGGCATCGTGAGCGGCTGATCAGCGGCAGAAGAGCAGCGCCACGTCTGAAGGCTCCTCTGCAGCAGCGGCGGCTCGGAGCTCCGGGATGGGCCGGTGCTGGGCGGTGGTGGTGGTGGTGGTGGAGGAGGAGGAGGAGGGCGATGAGAGGCAGAGGAGGGAGTGACCGAGGAAGGAAAGAGGAAACACGTAGAGCCACAACAACACAGCAGCGTCGAGAGGAGCCGCAGCTCCAGCTTCAAGCCGCCGTCAGGACGATCCTGCCGCCGGAGCTCCATTGTTCTCAGCGACCGGGAGGAGGGGGACACCCATGCTCAGCTCAGGGAGAATGGAGGAATTCGTAACCGAAGAGGAAGAGCCGTGGTACGACCAGCAGGACCTGGAGCAGGGTAAGAGCAGACACCATCCTCCCTGTCCGCAGCATCCCCTCCGGCGCTGCTGCCGGTCAGCTGGCCTCCTCCGAACAAAGCCGCTCTGTGCCGCCAGAGACGGCAGAGATGTGCAGCTTTATGCTTGTTTTTTTTCTTCTTCTTTTCTTTTTAATGCAGTCACTTGAACATTTGAGGAGTTTCCAATCAGCAGGCTGTGCTTCTCTGACAACAATGCATTGACAGCATGCCAAGGAGGGCCTTTCATAGCTGCAAATGTTCAGTCTGGTTTATCCTCAGTAACATGAGGCTGTAAACAGGATGTTTTTCATATTTCTTATATTTATATTCTATATTATTACTGCACAGGTTGAGTGACAAAAAATAAAACTTCTGTCTGATTGATTTAGGTCAACAATGCAAAACAGGTTTTCATTCCAGCTCCTCACTGATGCATGTTTTTACCTATTTTAGTATAAAACTGTAGTGTTTTTATACTATAGTGCTAAATAATGAGGAAAAGCTCGGTTTCAGAGCACTTTAAGTCACTATACTTCTTATTCTGACTGTCTTTACCCCTCATTTTAGACTGATGTAAAGCCTGGAGATATGATTTTCTGAAAACATCAGGTTTATCCACCTATGCTTGTATAATGTGATCACCAAAACTTTCACACTTCTGTTATTTTGAGGTTTATATATTGTAATAATAAGCATACATTAAAACCAGTAGGATGCAGGAGTTGTGCAGAAATGCCAGTTACAGATGTTTTAACAACTGATTAATCTGCACAATACTTTGTGCAATAATCAATCTAACTAATCTACAGCTGAACAATGTGCAAAAAAAATATCATCCTGCTACCGTTTAGACGGATATTGTGATTGCAATCAGAGTAGAAGTTTCAGCTGGAATTGTAATTTCTGCATTTTTTTCCCACTGTAAAAAAAACTATAAGAAATATTGATGTGATTTTTGCTGCAGTCTGTACCAGACAAGCTTGTGTCTGGAGAGGATGATTTATAGGTAGATAACTATGTATCTCTGTAGCACCGCAGTGCTTCATGCTGTGACACATTTTACCTTCATCAAAACACTGCAGCTCCTTTCATTTGGATATTGCACTTGTCAGTATTGCACTTTTTTTTGATATTATCAATTAATTGTCCCTTGTGAAAAATGCTTTTACAAAAGGAGGTGTAGAAAAAATCCACACATTCTCCTCCTCGAGACACCGAAGCCTTAAAATACCTGAAATTTTCTGCTTGAAAAGCGCCAAAGATTAATTTTCTGTCATTGCACTAATCGATTAATCAGCTAATAACTGCGGCTCAATAGGAGGCATTCTGAATTAATTAACTTTCACTAACAGCCCAGCAGGAGGGCTCACCGTTCAGTCTTTGTCTAATTAACCCAATTCAAAGTCAGCTAATTAACCTCCATCTCTCCGTTAGGACCTTCAGCTCTGTCTGCTAACAGCTGAACACGTGAATCTAATATACTTTTCATAGACCTGATATCTTTAATATATTTAAAACAGTTTGAAAGACTTAAAGGACGAACCAATCAACTGAGCATGCAACAACCGTTTAAAAGGTTGTTACAAGATGCGTTTCATGTGTTACCAGATGGAGCTGGTATCAGCCTATTTCCATATAGATGAAGACAGGCTTTCTATGTTCCAGCTCAGGGGAGCTAATAACTGTCAGCGGCGTAGGAAACTACATTTTGGAGGACTGTGTTTATATCTATGGAGTGAACATCCGCAAAGACATTTATTAACCAGGTTGAAACCAGATTTAACATGCTAATTAAACTCCCTGCATGTCCTGCACCACCTGACCTAGAATCCTAGATATGTGTTATATAATGATCCCTTCTGTGTGCACGGCTCCTGCACGCAATTATACATTTTGTAAAAGTGACTCATCTGGCTCTCCGCACCACTTAACTTCATTTCCTGCCTTCCTCCATCTCTCAATCACCTGTTCTCCAGCCAACTAATTATAATGGTGCGTTTCCCTTGGCTCTGGTGAAATGGTGCTGATGCTGAGGTTTCACTGGACTGGAAACACACATGCACACACACACACACACACACACACATACACACACGCATCATGATGTCATGGATTTACAAGCCAACTTCTTTCCTGTGGATCAGTCAACCTAAGGGTAAAAATAGATCTACACCAGCTTTTTCATTTTGTTAGATGTTGAAGAAGTAAAAAAAAAAAGAAAGATGGAGAGCAGCAGTAGCAGAGAAGAGGACAAAAACCAAATTGAAAGTCAAAATGGCTGGTGTCAAAGAAAGAGCAGCGTCTTCGTGTGTGTGCGTCCAAGCAGACAGCTCTGAGTGTGATGGAGCAGAGAGGATGTCAGGCCTCTCAGAGCTTCAAAGTGCTGACTGCCTGAGCTCATCTTTAGTCGCGTGACATTTTTAGAGGCCATGAGTCCTTCACAGAGGGACGCCTCGGTCATTGTATTACCTTGTTGTTGTGCAGGAATCACTGGAGGCCGGTGTTCTGTAGGATCACTCTGACCTAAGGGATGAGGGAGGCAAAAATAAAGAGACTCTTTTGCAGGGTTTTATCACAAAGCAATTCTGGGAAGATATGGAGGCAATAAAGTGTCTTACTCAAATTACTTTACTCTTGTAAGCCTTGGAATCAGAGATGTTGGAACAGTGCTGCTGAAATTCAGTGCTGCTAATTAGGGATGAACAGTTAATTGAAATATTATCAAACTTGCCTTATGTCCAAGTGCACTTTTTTGATAGAGATAAAATGTGTCACAAAATGCTTTCTGAAATCATTGTGTTTTTATTTTTTCTTTGGAAACCAGATGAAAAAATCCTTCTACATCCTGGCTCATATCATAGATATTAAAATATCTGTCAAAATATTCACAAAATGATCTTTTTGCATTTTGCATGATTCTTTTGCATATCTCTGAGCCTTGCTACTGATCCTCACCGATCCAACTTCTGAGGTTTTCAGGTCTGTCTGGTAGAGGATTTTAATGACTGCCTGGATTGTTCGGTCCAAGATCCTTAAACGGCTCTGTTTTTTCCCTTTACAGATTACGGCTGTTTCTTTGAGAAATAATGCAATTAGTGACAAATTATTGGAAAGATGGAGCCAAAGCCTTAGAAGAATTGCTCCAATTATAATAGAAATGCCGGAAATATAGCTTTACAGCCAACTCAAAAAAAAAAACAAGTAAAATACAAGTAAAGCGCACATATGGCAATAGGTGTAAGCAATAGGTGTATATTCACATTTAATCTTATGGGGAAGTTTCTCTCTTACCCTCCCAGCAGGAGAAAAAAGTGGAGCTAAGTCTTCCTGTCTTTTGCCTCGAGCTTCTTTTGGAGCTTTTTTCACTAACGAGGGAAACTGTCTTCTCAGAATTATTAGTGTGAGTCCGCCTTCCTTCCTTTCTTCCTCCCTGAAACTGGGCTCTCTCATTTCCATCAGCCAGGGAGACAAGATAAAGCCTCCTGTGCACATGAAACAGCCAACAGCTAATATCTAAAACACCAAAAGGAATAATGTAAGAGGTAAATGTGAAAAAATGTGAAATACCAAATTTCTATCACATTTGGCTCAGTCCAAACGTAATAAAATCTGTCCAGCACCTCTAAATCTAAGTAATTAACATGTTCTTTCTCGTTCATTTAATCTGGGAAAAAGCTGAAGTGTGAAAAAGGAGCATAATTGGTTTTTGGTTTGGAATATTTCTTGGCCAGCTTCAGTCGCCACGTCTTGTTTTCACAGTGAGGTAGAGGTGCTGCCAGGCAGATTTTTGCAACATCCACACTAATTATTTTTTATTTTAGAATAAGTTAAAATTAAACTTTGTTATTCCCAAAGAAAATTCTTGAAACAGCTTTTTAAAAACCATCTCCATCCAGATTTCAGAAATAGTCTTTGTCTATACTAACACGGCTGAAAACTCGAACACATGACAGTTCATGTAGACTGGACATATGTAAGATCGGAGATTTGTTTGCTCGGACTGACACAACTTTTGTAATTCATTATGCATGTTGAGTTAACCATGGGTAACCAGGGTGGATGTCTCTGTTTCTTCTGGAAAAGGGGCCACTTGACATTGCATGAGGAATCAGAGAGGAACATGAGGTGACTGATCAGATCAGGAAGCGAACATGGGCGTCTTAGCCATCGTTTCCAAAGATGTCTGTCATCCAGACTAAACTGCAAACTGAACCGGACTCGACCTAGTTTCCAAAAATCTCCATTTTAGATCTCCTAAAGCACGAGTAAGTGTGGATGGTACAGAAATGTAGTAAAAGTTAAAAGTTCCAAAACAAAAGTGCGTCAGTGTGGATGTCGCCATGGTTACCTTTGCAAGGAGCCGCGCTATTTGTTTCTCCTGATAACTTATCTTTGTGCTACGCTAACAAGCTGTTGGCATGAGCTTCATAAGTACCATAGAGACATTAGAGTGGTATTGGTCTACAGCCAATAAGCTTATTCACCAACATTTTAAACTGATGCAAGATAAAGTGTAAAGCAGCATTGTGCAGGAAGATGTGCTGGAAAAATATGTAGCCATCCAGAAATGATCAATGAGCAGAGAAAGCAATTAATCAAGAAACATGAGGAGGAAAAATGTGTGTTTTTTTTTTAAACAATATATCAGAAAAGATTGTCAGGTTGTTGGGAACCCACCTACTAATGCAGCATGTAGAGTGTTGCTGCTGAGATGTGAACCAACACAAGACGGCCTCAGCAAAGGACTCACATCTGACCAGTTCTGGCTTTGAGAACAGCGTGTACTTTAAATATGTATTTTTATAAATAAACTTTATTCTCATGCCAAGCACAGTTATACATGAACAACTGATTGAGATTGTAAAAAGCACAATAAAGAAAACAACAAAAAGCACTGTGAGAGTAAAACAAAAGGGTTTAACGTGTAGTTAGTGGAGGAGTCCCGAACTCAAACTGCTCCCTTCAGTCGTTTGAGGGTTTTTGAAGCTTGTCTTTGTGTGCAAATTTGACAGATTTTAAAGTTGGGAAGCTGAGACCTCCTGTGAAATGTAAAAGCTGCTGGTGATGTAGTTGTAGCTCACAATTCAACTCTTAAAGCAGAAAAACAGTATGGATGAAAACATGTAATTAGGATGCTTCTTTGTTTGGGCCTTTTGTGCGTTAGCCAGAGCCTCCCCTGGCTCACAACCAAGAAGTGAATACGTGGCTCCGCCAGCTGAGACTGGAGGCTTGTTGGCTCTGTGGAGAAGCTTCCTCGAATGTTTAAACGCTGCTGTCACATTTTAGTGTTTATGCTACACAAGGACAGAGTATTAATGACCAAATGTCCCAGGACAGATCGTAAAATATCTAGTTAGATAGTGCTACTTTAGAGCATATTGCGCATTAGTGTGCTTTATGATACAGAAAAGCGCTCTGCTATAGCACTAAATAATTCATTTCTGGCCACTGAATGTCTCCAGAACCTTTTCTGTTCAGAAGTCGACTCTGCAACACAGGAAAAGAGGAACAGGAGAAGTCTTGTTTTTCACATTCCACTGATTCTCATGGGTGATATGCACCTAGCAAAACAACTCAGTCTGTGGAAGACATCACCGGACTGTAGGAACAAAGGCTTCCACAAGATATGTCCAACTAGTTCATTAACAGGATCATTTAAACCAGAGTTTGAAACTTTGTCCCTTTTTCTGCAGTGAAATTCTTTGAACATTCCCAACTGGTTGCAGCTGGTTTTAAGGAGCATGCAGGAAATGCATGTATTCTTCCTCCACATGCTGTAGTTCCGGCCTCAGTGATTTCATCCTGTGTGGGTCAATGTCGGATTTGTCTGGAGCAAACAGACAGTTGTCTGTGGCGAGTATTGACTTGCAAAGTTGTTTGCTTGTGCAGTGAGTTCTATCGATCGGCTCTCTCCCACTCTCACAATGTTTTCCTCCTTCTATTCTTCTCTCCTCCTCCTCATTCTCTGTTAATCTTTTGTCACTGAGGCTTTAGCCTGTGTAGTCGTCACTTTCCTTCTCTGACAGCCAGAGAGAGTTTGACATTTGGATGTGGACACTGGAACAGTGTTCAGGCTGTCTGCTTTTACTTGGTGGTATTTGGGCTTACATTAGTGAGACTATAACCACAGTAGCTTCTGGTAATACAATTTGGTTTTTATTAATGTATTTTAGTAATGCTAGTTAGGCTAGAACAACATTACTGCACCAATTATTTTACATAGAAATCCTGTTTATGCTGAACATCTGTCTTTAGTACTTCTTTCTTTGTATGTTTAGCCGTTCTTACTACCACTGCTAATGTGAATGAGCCAGTTCCTTTTCAGCTCAAAGAAAATACTTTTTTCAAATTTTTAACAAAAAAATAAAGACAAGCTTTTCAACAAATGTAAACTGGTATGATTTAATTGTTTTGGCCATCTGGTAGTAGTGCAACAAGCTGTAAACTCAACACTAGCATATGATCTTATATAACATAAGGTGTATAACGGGTTAGTAAAGAATTTCTAACTTACTAGCAACTAGCAAACACAGA